>NC_083589.1:35853334-36015834 GCF_027579695.1 Neoarius graeffei | reverse complement strand
CAGGGTCGCAGGCAAGCTGGAGCCTATCCCAGCTGACTACGGGCGAAAGGCGGGGTACACCCTGGACAAGTCGCCAGGTCATCACAGGGCGCACTGGGAGAGATTAGTGCAAAGTTACTGCACAATTTTCCTCCCTCAGATCCAGTTTTCTTATGACAGCAGTTGTTTTGGCCACAATTAGTAACACAAAGCAGGCAGTGAGAGTGTTGTGAAAAAGTTGAGCAGAATTTCACTTCATGTGTATGACAAATGATATGGTCACTACCAGTGGGAATGAAGAATGGTGGTAAATGTCTTTTGTCCCTACTGTAAAACGTCCTTCTTTTTGTTAGAGATATTTGTTCCTACTCACAGCTCCTTAGCCAGGCAGCAATATTTGCTGTGCTGCTACAGGCTTGATGTGTTTGTTTTACCCGAAATAGAACAGTTGTTTTTGCTATTTTATTTGGGTATAAGAAACACTTTAAACCCTCTGAAAAAGAGACCAAAAAGAAACAAAGCATTCCATCTGGCAGCACTGTATTTATACCCAAGCATTTTTCTCCAGAATCTTTTGCAAGAATAAATCTGGTCTATTATCAAAATTGGCGAAGCATCTCAGCTTTGTGTCAAACAGCTGTTTTTGTGAAATATTTGTAGGAAGCTTTGCTGTTTGTGTAGACGTATTGTACTAGCCTGGTGCAACCACTGAAACCATTAAACCAAAGACAAAAATACTCGCTAGCAAACAGTGTCCAACAATTTGAGCAAGGAATATGATAAATTATGAGGGGAAGTCAAAAAGTTCTAAGACAAATGAAAAAAATCTTTATTTATGAAAATAACAAAGCTATGTCTCTACATATCCTCCATTTAAGTCTAAACACTTCTGCAAGTGATGTTTCCATCGGAGAATTCCATTCCAGGTTCCATTCATTTGGTTTGACAGCATTGTTAGCATATCGCTTATCCTGCGTGTATTACACCACCCTACCCAATGGAGAATGAGCGTTGAATATATGGTTTACGATATTGCATGGTTGTCAAGACAACATGACATCACATGTCGGAAATGTAAAACTTCCGTGCTAGCGAGTGACTGTGACAATTTGTAAACAAACATGGCCGCCAGGTTTGCTTCGTTAAATACGGAAGTTTTTGAGAGAATTTTGAAAGAGAAAGACGAGTTGAACACTGAAAGGAATGTGTATGCATAATAATAATAATAATAATAATAATAATATTGGCTGGCTTTTTTACGTGGTATATCAGATATATTCCATTCAGCGAGCATGATATTGAACTCGTCTTCGACTCATTCAGTATCATGCTCGCTGAATGGAATATATCTGATAGATCACGAAAAAAAAGCCAGCCAATATTATTTACTTACTCCTGGTGAGAAAGCAGCATTAAATATAATGTAAAGATGTTGCATGTTTTAATAATGGACTCACAAGTCACTGGATACAGATGGAGACTGTTCTCCTTTAATTACACCTTGAAAAAAACACCATCCGTCGAATATATATATATATATATATATATTAACATTTTAAAGAACGTGAGTGTGTATGGTTTTATAACGTCTCCTCATTTACAGATGAAGCATCAATCCATCTTAAAACTGAGTATTGAGAATCAATGGTATACTCACATGTTTGGAAAGATTGGTGCTCTTTGAATCCACATCGTACCTGCAGAATAGACGAGAGGAAGAATTTCAATCACCACTGATGCTTTTACGTATATCACATAATGACTATGAAAATCCAAAGGATCCTCTATCTAAAAGCTTTAACTTCACACATTACAACCTGAACAATGAAGAAAGTATGAGACCACCAATATTAGCTAATATTAGTCTTTTTGTGTTTGTACAGAGGAAAAAATTGTCAAAAAGAAAAAAAAGCCAGAGATTGACCACTTTGTCTTTTTTTTTTTTTTTTAAAGATAGATCATTAGCCAGATGATGATTCATACACGATTATGATCTAAAGAGACAATCTCTACTCATCATCTTAAGACACAGTTGACTGACCTCGCCGAGCATCATGATTTTGTTTGAAACTACTGCAGGTAATTTCACACTTGAGAACATGGAACAGAGACTCTGTGCTCTGACTGATTCAGTGTGGGTACAAATTAAGAACTAATTTTACACATTTTCCAAAAGAAAAAAAAAATGCCGGTTTTGCAATGATTGTGCACAAGAAAATCCAATACAGCAAGATTAGAGTCTGTTAAAAAAATGTGTTTGGATAGCAAGCCAGGTTTGGAAACTATGAAACAGAAGCACAGTGTCATTATTTAGATGCTCCACATTGATGGTTATGAGATAAAATCCCGCTGTTCTCTTTCATCTGCACAGACTTACACACACTTTTCTGTTCAAGATACACTGTGATTTTCATTTATTTTTCAGTCATTTTTACCTTTTTCTGTTTTCTCTACTATCTTCCCTTATCAAAAAGAAGTATACTTCAAGCTCATTTTATTAAATATACTTAAGTAAAGTTAAAGTATATTTCCTTAAGTATACTTTTGTGTGGGGCGGCACGGTGGTGTAGTGGTTAGCGCTGTCGCCTCACAGCAAGAAGGTCCGGGTTTGAGCCCTGGGGCCGGCGAGGGCCTTTCTGTGTGGAGTTTGCATGTTCTCCCCGTGTCCGCGTGGGTTTCCTCCGGGTGCTCCGGTTTCCCCCACAGTCCAAAGACATGCAGGTTAGGTTAACTGGTGAGTCTAAATTGACCGTAGGTATGAATGGTTGTCTGTGTCTATGTGTCAGCCCTGTGACGACCTGGCGACTTGTCCAGGGTGTACCCCGCCTTTCGCCCGTAGTCAGCTGGGATAGGCTCCAGCTTGCCTGCGACCCTGTAGAAGGATAAAGCGGCTAGAGATAATGAGATGAGATACTTTTGTGCACCAAGTATACTGATATCAATGTACTTACAGTATACTTGTAAGTAAACTAATCTAATACTTCTTGGGACTAAATTGGCCCACTTTTAGTTTATAAAAAGTATACTTTAAGTCTAAGAGAAGTAAACTTTGAGAATACAACTAGTATTTTTTTATTTTGTACTGCAAGTATACCACAAGTAAACTTATATACTAATAGTTTACTAGTTCTATACTTGTAATCCACGCTTTACTTTACAAAAGCATACTTCATAGTATACTGGAAATATACTATGAGTTTACTTGTTTTATACTTCTAGTCCACTTTTTAAAGTATACTTTGTAGTATACTGGAAATATACTATTGGTTCACTCGTTACACACTTCTAGTCCACTTTTTAGTTTATAAAAGTATACTTTATAGCATATTGGAAATATACTATTAGTTACTGGTTATATACATCGAGTCCACTTTTTAATTTTGAAGTATACTGCAATTACCCTTCTAGGTACACTATTAGTTTTCTAGCCCTAACCCTTACCTCATGCACACTACCAGTAGACAACTAAAGTGTTTTGTACCTTAAGTTACAATGAAGTTATAAAGGTAAGAATTCACAAAATAACAACAGATACTCAGGATTAAGAACATATTCATTTTCTTTAAAAATCAAAATTTAAAGCAACATTGTATTAAATGCCAAAGTACAAAAACATGGCAATGACAACTGAAATAGACATCCAAGCTCTAAAGAAAAATAAATAAATAAATAAATAAATAAATTAAAAATGTCATTATCCCACTCAGGAGAAATTAAAAAAAAAAAAAACTTATATGGAACCACAGACATACCTAAGAGTCAACAATGCTGAAGCACATCTACAGGGCAAGTACACTTAAATATAAGGCACAAATATTTTAATACTTTATTACACTTTTGTTAAGTATATCTTGATCAAAAGTTGAAGTATAAAATTTAATATACTTAGACTTTTCTATATACTTTTCAGTACAAGCCAAATATAACTTTATTAAGTATATCTCTGATAAGTAAATAAAAAGTAAACTGAAAGCATACTCTCTTATTTTTAGTTTAAAAGAAGTATACTAGAAACACACTTGAATAAACTTATTTTTTGTAAGGGTTGTTTGGTTGCGTTCATGAGTGTGCACAAGTGTGCTATATGTAGGCTTGTGTGTGCATACAGTACATCACCTCATACAGCAAAATGGCATACATGTGAGAAGTTCTGCATTACCATAATTATAATAATCACACTTGTTCATGTTTTTACAGTAGGAGTGCCACTCCAGTAGTAATGGTACTTGGTTAGCTTTAGCTTTGTGCTAGAAATGTGTTTCACTTTAAGATATATATATGTTTCTTTGAACTCCCAAGTGACGCAACTATCTAAGCCCATGTTTACATTAGACCGTATCAGCGGATCATCAGATTAACGTTTTTAAAACGATTAGTGTGCACACAGCAACACCAATACACGATTTGCGTGCACACAGCAACACCAATACACGGATACGCTCGGCTCCGCAGGCATCCTGCTCTCCAAATCACTCCGCCCTGAACAGCGAGTGCCCTCTGGAGGGTGCGCACTCCGGCCTTGCGCAGCTCACAGAGCGCGCGAGTGAAGTGCACAAGCTGTGATTCGGGACTGAGCTGCTGTGTGTGTGATCCCAGCGCATATCACTTACCACTTGCAAGTGGAAGGATGGCAAGCCTAAAGACAATCATAACTACACAATGGGCAGTATTTGCATCAGTATTTGCAGTATTTTCATACTTTTATACTCTTTAATGAAAGGTGATACAAGGCGGAAGTCCGCGCCGTTTTTCAGCAGTCGCGTCACATGACCAACGCCAGCGAATCAGGAAGGTGGATGTCACAGTGACGTTGTCCAATGACGACGCCAGCTAGAGCTCAGCACAGCGTATCCGCGTATTCTCAATGTTTACACAGCACCGGAGCTGACACAATCTGGATTGAATACGTGGACGCTGGCGGATTCCCGTTTCCCGGCGTTTCCAGGCGGTTTAATGTAAACGGACAGTGCATCCGCGAAGAAAACGAAACAGATACGGTCTAATGTAAACTTGGCCTAAGATTCTGCCCTGTCAGTAGTTTGGACATCCTGCCAGATCCACAACCATCCAAGAAGAACAGGAAGAAGCCTTTATTTATCACAAGTACACTCAAACACAGACTTAAGCACAATGAAATTCCTCCTCTGCATTTAACCCATCTGAAGCAGTGAACACACACATGCATACACAAGTGAGCAATGAGCGTGCGCACACACACACACACACACACACACACACACACACACACACACACACACACACACACACACACACACAGAGAGAGCAGTGGGGGGTTAGGTGCCTTGCTCAAGGGCACTTCAGCCATGATACAAAGGGAGTGGAAAGTGCTGTTCATTCACATTTATTCCTGCCAGTCCCAGGAATCAAATCTCTAACCTTCAGGCCATGGCTGCTCCATGTTAACCTAGCCACATGTCTTTGGACTGTGGAGGAACCCAGAACCTTCTTGCTGTGAAGCGATAGTGCTAACCATTACATCACCGTGCTGCCCATAACCAGAAGAGCCCTGGAACTGATCTTCATTTATGTTTATTCTTTTTTCAGAGATTTAAATCCAAAGTGACTTACAATTGAGCTAAGCACATGAAGGTTATGTTGGCACTGGCAGAGTGGCAGCTTGACAGAGATTCAAACTCACAGTCATCCAATCAGTAGTCTAGTGCCCTAACCGTTGAGACACTCTTTTTCCAATCTAGTAGAGCAATGCTAGACAATTGTGGACATCTATGAGCTCACGTACACAAAATTGGGCAACTTCACCTATTACACTGTATGTATACAGTTGTGGTCAGAAGTTTACATACAGTGACATGAATGTCATCTTGGATATAAATGTCATGGCAATATTTGGGCTTTCAGTAGTTTCTTTGAACTTTCTTTTTCTGTGACGGAATGATTGTATAGCATATATATAATCTGTAGCCGCTTATCCTGTTCTACAGGGCCACAGGCAAGCTGGAGTCTATCCCAACTGACTATGGGCGAGAGGCGGGGGACACCCTGGACAAGTCGCCAGGTCATCACAGGGCTGACACATAGACACAGACAACCATTCACACTCACATTCACACCTATCAAAAACCGGTCAATTTAGAGTCACCAGTTAACCTAACCTGCATGTCTTTGGACTGTGGGGGAAACCGGAGCACCTGGAGGAAACCCACGCGGACATGGGGAGAACATGCAAACTCCACAGAGAAAGGCCCTCACTGGCCGCTCAGCTCTAACCCAGGGCCTTCTTGCTGTGAGGCGACAGCGCTAACCACTACACCACCGTGCCACCATAACCTGCATGTCTTTGGACTGTGGGGGAAACCGGAGCACCCGGAGGAAACCCACGCGGACACGGGGAGAACATGCAAACTCCACACAGAAAGGCCCTCGCCGGCCACGGGGCTCGAACCTGGACCTTCTTGCTGTGAGGCGACAGCGCTAACCACTACACCACCGTGCCGCCCAAGTTGAGAACCTGTATAACCTTTTGGTGAGACTGTGGCTGCTACACCATTGGAATGACATCCTGACCTTTATTTGGGGGACTTCTTTTTTTCCCTATAATTTTAAAGCGACCTTGGGTTTTAAGAAAGGCACTCTCATCATCTCATCTCATTATCTCTAGCCGCTTTATCCTGTTCTACAGGGTCGCAGGCAAGCTGGAGCCTATCCCAGCTGACTACGGGCGAAAGGCGGGGTACACCCAGGACAAGTCGCCAGGTCATCACAGGGCTGACACATAGACACAGACAACCATTCACACTCACATTCACACCTACGGTCAATTTAGAGTCACCAGTTAACCTAACCTGCATGTCTTTGGACTGTGGGGGAAACCGGAGCACCTGGAGGAAACCCACGCGGACATGGGGAGAACATGCAAACTCCACAGAGAAAGGCCCTCACTGGCCGCTCAGCTCTAACCCAGGGCCTTCTTGCTGTGAGGCGACAGCGCTAACCACTACACCACCGTGCCACCATTATATATATATATATATAAAATGGTGGCACGGTGGTGTGTGTATATATATATATATATATATATATATATATATATATATATATATATATATATGTATGTGTGTGTGTGTGTGTGTGTGTGTGTGTGTGTGTGTGTGTGTGTTTGGAGGGTGGGGCACTTTGGCATCCTGCACATCTGTGCGTAGACTGATTGGGGCAGGGGCTCAAAAGAAAAAATTAATAAAGGCATCCTGTTGTTTATACCAGACCTTCAGCAAAGGTTCACATCAAACATCAGAATGGGGAAAAATGTGATCTTGGTGACTTTTTCATATGCAACAGTCTCAAGAGATTACACACAATGGTGCAAAAAAACAAACAAACCCGAAACGTCCACCGACTGTCAGTTCTGCGGGTGGAAATGCCGTGCTGATGAGAGAGGCCAGAGGAGAATTTCTAGTCTGGCTAGAGTGGATGAAGTGTACAGTTTCTCAAATAACCTCTCTGTACAAGAAAAGGCAAAACATGTCTAACCTTGAGGGGGAAAAAAAGCACATCGGGTTCCACTTCTACTCCACAGGAATCTAAAGCTACAGTGGGCACAGGCTCACCGAAACTGGAAGAAGACTGGAAACAGATCACCCGGTCTTTTTCCCATTTTCAACTATCTATTAAAGAGTGGTAATTTGAGATACCGTAGCCTTTCTGTCAGGAAAAAAAAAAGTCTTCTCTGACCTCTCTTACTGACAAGGTGTTTCTGCCTGCAGAACTGCCGCTCACTTTTCTTTGTTAAAGTGCAACACGTTTTTTTTTTAAATCCAATTATTATTAGGCTTTGGTCTATGGAGCTTCAGCCATACAAGTCCCTGTATAATCTGTTACTATAGAAACAACAACCTGTTAGAGTATTAAATTAAACCTGTGCTTTGGCTTGCAGCCTGTGGTCGAAAAGTTATTATTAGATATTGTTTGCTACATCTTCCAATCTGTAGTTGCTGATATAAATGCACAATATGCCAATTGTGCCTTGCAGAATGCCATGTAAATCACAATTATACAAGCCAGCCAAGAGGGCACTTATACAGTCTGACAGCAATAGGCGGTCGAGTCCTTCCTGGGGACTATCTGTGCACTTCCTGTGTCATTTGGACTATCACTGAAAAAAAAGCCCAAAATGCTCATTTAATTAACTTAATTCAAATGTGTACATCAGTTCCACATGATTGAATTTAGTGGCATTAACATGATTTGTTTTCGTATGTCCAATATGATTTCAGTCATGTAATTTCAAAGCTCTGAATAAAACAGAATCCTGGACACACACCTGAGCTGAGGACTGAACCCAGCTTGCTGGTGTTGTGAGACAAAAACATTTCCTGCTGTACTATTATACTACACTTCTTTTCCTACAATTTTTCTTTGCATCGTCATCAGCATCCTTGTGCTATTTCAAAACATAACTCGATCATATTAATACTATGTGAGTTCATCACATTCACTCAACATTACTGAAACAAGTGATTAGAAACTTGTTTAAATTCAGTTTAGTACAAGCAATTAAATCACGTTTTGGTGAGAAACATAAGATTTTTAATGTAAACTAAATGTAATATTGGTGGCACGATGGTGTAGTGGTTAGCACTGTCGCCTCACAGCAAGAAGGTCCTGGGTTCGAGCCCAGTGGCCGACGAAGGCCTTTCTGTGTGGAGTTTGCATGTTCTCCCCGTGTCCGCGTGGGTTTCCTCCAGGTGCTCTGGTTTCCCCCACAGTCCAAAGACATACAGGTTAGGCTAATTGGTGGCTCTAAATTGACCGTAGGTGTGAGTGTGAATGGTTGTCTGTGTCTATGTGTCAGCCCTGCGATGACCTGGCGATTTGTCCAGGGTGTACCCCGCCTCTCGCCCATAGTTAGCTGGGATAGGCTCCAGCTTGCCTGCGACCCTGTAGGACAGGATAAGTGGCTATGGATGGATGGATAAATGTAACATTCATTTTCTATACTGCATACATATTACAGGTTGGGGGTAGGCTGGAGGTAATCCCAGCTGGCGAGAGGCGGGGTACACCCTGGACAGGTGGCTTGGCTATTGTGAGAAAACGCAGACAGACAGACACACATTCACACCTACGGGCAATTTAGAGTAGCTACTTGACCTAATCGGCATGTCTTTGGACTGTGGGAGGAAACCACAGCACCCAGAGGAAACCCACACAGGCACAGGGAGAATATGCAAATTCCACAGAGAAAGGCCCTAATCGATGGCCGGTTTGAACCCAGAACCTTCTTGCCGTGAGGCAACATTGCTAACCACTGCACAGGCTTGTAGTACTCGAATCCAGGACTTGTGCTCTAATTTTAAGGACTCGTGACTTGACTTGGACTTGAGCACTGATGACTTGGACTTGGACTCGTGCATTAACTGCATTCGGACTCGTAAACTGGAGACGAGGACTCAGATTTTTTCTTTATTTTTTGTAACATGGCATAATAATTTGGCATAGGATATTTATATCTACATTAATTTTGTACTAATTTTGTGCAAGAGTGTCACACCTGCACACCTTGGTGTGTGCATCAGATAGACTCTCGGGCACGCTCCGGACAGCACGCGCACCATGACTCGCACCTGCACAGGCAGCACGCCTATATAAAAACTGTGAAAACGAACTTAGTTTACGAAGTATTGAGTTGCATTGCTGAAACATTACCAAGCCTTATTTCCTTGTTTGGTTTCCTGATTTCCTGTTTCTCATCTTTGATTCTGCCGAGTCTACGATAGCCTGTTTGTGCCTCGCTCGACCCATTGCCTGTTTCACTGTTTTACGATTTTGCCTGCCGTTCTGGATTGTTTGCCTGTCTTCACTTGTAGTAATAAACACACCTTCTGCATTTACATCCGTCTCCCAACCACCTCTGACAGAATACTTCGCACTCCCTGACAAAGAGAAGCACATTCACCTGTTCATACGTCATGTTCAGGAACAAACTAATGTTAATGGCGCGCTAAAACAGCCACCGCCAAATGGTGCAGTTGGAGTCTTGTTCTCAGACTTGACTCAGATCAATAGTGGACTCGACTCAATTTTTTTTTTGTGACTTGGACTTGACTCGGACTCAAGGTATAGTGACTCGACTACAACACTGCCACTGCACCACTGTGGGAATATGCTACAAACTTTGGTAGCTGTCAATAATGGAAATTGACTAATAAAGGACTAAAAATAGGTTCTCTGATCATACTTTATGACATATTCTTTCATTCATTCACTCATTTTTCCTAACTGCTTGATCCTTGAAAGCTATCACAGAAAGACTGAACATGAAGCAGGAATAAGACATGAATGATTATTATCATCATTTGTAATTTTAAAATATCCTGCTGTGCCATATTTTCAGTAAAAAATAAGTTATTAAAATTGAAATAATTTATATGAAAATAAATAGTGTTATTTAAGAATTTGGATAATTATTGGGTCTGCTGCCAAAAAATTAGTGTGAAAAAAAAAAAAGTCAGGACACATTATGAGAAAATTTTGATGTTGTGTTCTTCATATTCTAATTTGTGAAATTAAAGAACATGCACAGCTGAAGACAAGTTGTGGGCTGTGACACACATCCAGTGGTGAGGCTGAATGTCAGTGCAGGTCAGCTGCTGCTTGAATACATTTCTGAGTGCTTTGTGGTAATGAGGCTAAAAAAAGAAGTAATTTAGAGGCCATAGTGCCCAAACACATCTCTTATGGTCCATCACTGCACACACACTCGGATTTATAAATATTGCATCACTGAAGGCACACATTTGGACAGACATGCAGATAAAACCACACTCCCCTCCCACCCAGCCATAAGTGGTTGCATAGACCAGTCAATTAATACATGCAGTGCTACTGTGGTGATGAAAAATAGCAGGATAAATGTACTTTGTTCATCTGGAAATATTTCAGACGAGATGAAGATAATTATACAAATCAACTGCATATTGTGTAAGAGTACATTGACACATTTTTTTTCCTTTTGTTTTAACTGAATGTTGCCAGTTTCATATCGCTTTTATATTTAAGTGTAGCAGGACTGTTTATTTATTTATTCATTCATTCAATTCTCAATCCATCCATTCATCCATCCATTATCTCTAGCCGCTTTATCCTGTTCTACAGGGTCGCAGGCAAGCTGGAGCCTATCCCAGCTGACTACGGGCGAAAGGCGGGGTACACCCTGGACAAGTCGCCAGGTCATCACAGGGCTGACACATAGACACAGACAACCATTCACACTCACATTCACACCTATGGTCAATTTAGAGTCACCAGTTAACCTAACCTGCATATCTTTGGACTGTGGGGGAAACCGGAGCGCCCGGAGGAAACCTATGCAGACACGGGGAGAACATGCAAACTCCGCACAGAAAGGCCCTCGCCAGCCACTGGGCTCGAACCCGGACCTTCTTGCTGTGAGGCGACAGTGCTAAGCACTACACCACCGTGCCACACCAATTCTGAATCCTGCCCACTTTTAAAGTAAATGTTACCAATCCTGCCTGGTTCTGCAAGTATTTCTGTTTGTAATGATCCAAAATATTTAATATTCAATAACTATTCATTCATTCATTCATATTTAGTAAACACTTTTTCCCAATCAGGATCATGGTATATCCCAAATGATTCTATCCACATTCACTGGATATGAGCAATTGCACGCTCTGATTGGCTACTCTACTACTAGGATATCAGCTCATATAACATGAATAGAGAAAAACAAAATGGCAGAACATGTTGCTAAACCAACCGAGGACGAAATAAAAACTCTACTCGAAAAAAATACAAAAATACAAAAAAGCAACAAAATATGGAATGAAAGTATTTGATGGAAAGAACGTGTCTTTTTTTATTTTTCAAGAATTATCGCATTTTTCACAAATTGCTCCTGTCATTTCGCTGGTTTGTTTAAATTCTAAGTGGAAATGATTTTGCCAGACGTTTTGTATGAAGTTTTTAATTTATCGAATTTGCTAAAAATAAAAATGCTCTCTTTCTCAAAATCCAGTGAATGTGGATAGAATGCAACAGTTGTTCCACTCAATCTCGTCATACATGGCTTATAGCCGACTCGGTGCTATGCTCCTCGTTGGCTATCAGCTCATGTATGACTTGATTTCGTGGAATAGCTGTTAATTATATCCCTCATTATATCCCGTGCAGGGATTGGCCAAGGATGGGTCACATGACATAAAATAGTTCCACCATTGATTAAGCAATGTATATCGTAACTTCAAAAATTTTTAAAAATAGGTATGGTGTGAGTCAGACACGGTATATCCTGGATATACAACGAACTGTCGTCACAATTTCAAGCTTTCCGTCTGACTCGAGTTTTGTTTTTTTTAATTTTATAGGAAAGACAGACAAAAATAGAAGTCATTAATACAATCAAAACAAAAACATTAACGTTTCAGCCAGGGGGATTTTCAACTGAACACATTAAAATAACCACACAAATCAATAGTTTTAGCAGCTTTCTGATTTTGTGAGTCAGTAATTATTTTTATGTACTGTACTGCTTGGTCTCTTTTTTCAAATACCAAAAATAACAGTGTAGTAACCGACTCGAGTCACAGCTGTGGCTCCGCAAACATATCTGTGTGTGTGTACAGTAGATAGTATCAAGATCATGCCTAGAGAGGCAGGCGATAGCATGGTAATAAATAAATAAAAGGTTTAAAAAGCGATAGCATGATACATTGCATATGCACAGGTCAAAGGTCGCTCCGACGTAGACAACAAACATGGCTGCCTCCAGTGAGTTTATGCCGAGATTCAATCTTAACACTTTTAATTTGGAATTCTTTGATGAGGGACGTAAATTGAATGTACCAGTCACCTCAGAGAATCCATAATTTCAACCGGAGTCTCTCAGTGCGTGGTATATTTGATTAATATAAACAAACAAGTCAATTAAACCACAGCAACGCTGATTAGGATAAAGCAATTACTAAAAATGAATGAATAAAGGAATGAGTACATCACAATTTTGACAAGAAACAGTAAATGTGTCGCTCAGTGTCTCATATCCAAAAGGCTCTCAACTTTAATTCCCTTGCCTCATATTTGACCACTTGCTCCTGCTTACTGTACTGTACGTATCTGTTGTGTCCCAATGCACATCTATAATTTGTAAAGGTTTTAAACACAGAGATTTGTTATTTTGCACATTAATTTCACCGTTTGATTTATTTTTGTCTGAAACAACAAAGCCTAAAGAAGCACTTAAGTTGGAAGTATCTTGAAGACTGTGTATAGCTGTTAACTGAATGAAGTTTGATGCGATCTTTGCTGTTGCTTATCGGTATTTAACTGTATTAATAAAGTGACTTTAAAATAATAATAATAATAATTTCAATTTAGGGCGGCACGGTGGTGTAGTGGTTAGCGCTGTCGCCTCACAGCAAGAAGGTCCTGGGTTCGAGCCCCAGGGCCGGCGAGGGCCTTTCTGTGTGGAGTTTGCATGTTCTCCCCGTGTCCGCGTGGGTTTCCTCCGGGTGCTCCGGTTTCCCCCACAGTCCAAAGACATGCAGGTTAGGTTAACTGGTGACTCTAAATTGACCGTAGGTGTGAATGTGAGTGTGAATGGTTGTCTGTGTCTATGTGTCAGCCCTGTGATGACCTGGCGACTTGTCCAGGGTGTACCCTGCCTTTCGCCCGTAGTCAGCTGGGATAGGCTTCAGCTTGCCTGCGACCCTGTAGAAGGATAAAGCGGCTAGAGATAATGAGATGAGATGAGAATTTCAATTTATAGAGTGCCTTTCTGGCGGCACGGTGGTGTAGTGGTTAGCGCTGTCGCCTCACAGCAAGAAGGTCCGTGTTCGAGCCCCGTGGCCGGCGAGGGCCTTTCTGTGCGGAGTTTGCATGTTCTCCCCGTGTCCGCGTGGGTTTCCTCCGGGTGCTCCGGTTTCCCCCACAGTCCAAAGACATGCAGGTTAGGTTAACTGGTGACTCTAAATTGACCGTAGGTGTGAATGTGAGTGTGAATGGTTGTCTGTGTCTATGTGTCAGCCCTGTGATGACCTGGCCACTTGTCCAGGGTGTACCCCGCCTTTCGCCCGTAGTCAGCTGGGATAGGCTCCAGCTCGCCTGCGACCCTGTAGAACAGGATAAAGCGGCTAGACATAATGAGATGAGATGAGGTTCTCAACGCCACATTTTCCCAAACTGAAATATGTTTCTCTTTTGTATCTCAACCAGAAGTAAATTATTTATAGTGTTGCATATTAAAATCAAAATCACATTTACACTCACTGGCCACTTTAATAGGAACACCCATCCACCTGCTGTTTTATGGCATTCTCTAATCAGCCGATCCCTTAACAGCAGCACAATGCATAAAATCATGCAGATACAAATCAAGAGCTTCAGTGAATGTTCACTTCAAACATCAGAATGGGAAGAATTGTGATCTCAAAGTGAGACTTTCACTGTGGCATGGGTTGGGTGTTGGTTTGAGCCAGATGCACTGGTTTGAGTATTTCAGAAACTGCTGATCTCCTGGGGTTTTCATACACAACAGTCTCTAGAGTTTACACAGAATGGTGTGAAAAACAAAAACATTGAGCGAGCAACAGTTCTGTGGGTGGAAACAAACGCCTTGTTGATAAGAGAGGGTCAGAGGAAAACGGCCAGATTGGTTCGAGCTGCCAGGAAGGATATAGTAACTCATAGCAACTCTTTACAACCGTGGTGAGCAGAAAAGCATCTCAGCATGCAACAGTAGAAGACCACACTGGGTTTCGCTCCTGCCAGCCAAGAACAGGAGTCTTAGAATCAAGAACAAGTTCCGATTAAAGTGGCCGGTAAGCATATTATGAACATTTAAAGATTGCATTCTTACTTCATTGAAAGTCACCAACAATATTTATTTATTTGATTTGTATTTAATTTAACATTAAATAAATGCAGTATATAAATCATAAATATGACCGATAAAGCTTTATCTTGCTGTAAGTCTTTATTCACAGCCTACAGACCAATCGACTGTTCAGCATTCATTCTCTATTCATTAATTCATTCATTCATCTTCATTAACTGCTTTATCCTAGGCAGGATCTGGAGCCTTAACCTGATTTAATATTATCCTGAAAGAAAACAGGCTACATCAAGAAAACACCCTCTAAACCTCTACATTTGTAACCTAATCTAACAACATCTGACATTTCTGACACTCGTGTTTCACAGTATACTTGATAATCACTTTGATCATAAGCATCATCCGCATCAGTCTCTCTAGTTTTATAACTTGAGGTAAATGTCTATCACAGCTTTTGACGAACTAATTCCTCTTGATTCGACTAATGCTAACCACATACTAGACCAAGGGTTCTCAACCTTTTCTACTGTAAGGCCCACCTATTCATACTGTAACGAGTCGGGGCCCATTAAAAAAGATCCCCAATTATTTTGGCTCGTCTATTCTATTAGAATCTAATAATCTACTGTAAAGTGTATTAAAGGGATGCAACATCACTCCCTGTTACAGATGAGAGCCCAGGTATTAAATAAAATCCAACTTATTTCATTGTAGGTATTGTATTTAAAACTGTATGAATGTGCCAGAAGCCAACATAAAACCATGCATGCAGGGTATTCTCAGTCAAAAGGGATTAATGATCCAAAAGTGGAGTCTGGTCCATTAACACAAGAACTTATTGCCATGTTTGTGTACAGAAAACAAGCAAGTTATTAAAATCAAGACGTACACTCAAAAGAAGTGGACATAGAAACCATTCAATGGGATTAGATCCTTACACGCTAACAAAGAAGGATTTTTCCTATGAGTTGGAAAATTATCCATTCGCTGAGTTCCCCGACATCTCAAACTACCTGCTGCAGACATCGTTCTACACGGACAAACAGATGAAAACCTGGAAGAGCATGGAGGAGTACAACTTTTTATATGTGGCTGGGGTAAGGATCTGGGGATCAGGACACTACTGTACAAGATAAAACCTGTATCATTTATGCCTGGGTAAGTAGCATTTCTGGGCTTTGCAATGGTTGCTAGGACACTACAAGTTTTAGTATCGGGTGTAAACAAGCCACAGCCACTTGAGTCTCAATCCTCGCTGCTCTTCTCTTTGAGGTAAATCATTCACAAAGATCCACAGAAACACCTTTAACGACCTGGATATTACAATATGGCAACCACGATCAAACAGTATAAACAAAAGCACATCTGAGGACTGAAACGTCTCCTGAACTTCAAAAAATCACGAAATAACAGAAAATGTCGAGAAAAGTCATTTGCGAATCCAAACGAAATAAATCAGAGGAATTTACAAACCTTTCCTGAAGTGATCACTGCAAACTCGAGCGTTCTTCGACTCAACTCCCTTCCATCACAGCAAAAGGTTCAAGAGCCACCTTTCTTGTTGTCTTTTGGTAAAATCCTTTGCCCTTTCACCCTTTATCATTTCAAGGGGAACCCGGAAGAAACTTATCAGTTTGACGGTTTGTTCGATTCGAGCAGCGCAAAACAATGCAAGCGTAGGGCATTTTAGCGACCAGCGAGGCGCCGCAGCGATAGTATCACTTTGTTAACAGTGAGCTTAGTTGACCACCACTTCATGTCTTGCACATCTAATGAGGTCGATGTGACATCGGATGCAACCCAGCAATTGTACCCTACTAAAAATTAGCTTCAACTTGAAAAAATTTTTTACGGCCCACTAGATGGAACTTCGTGGTTGAGAAACACTGATCTGGAAGACTTTAAAAAGACTCAGGAAAGACTTTTAAAAGACTAGAGTCTGACGCCCTCTCACATTTAAGACGTGTCATTAATCAGTTTTTAGTCACAGACTATGATTTTGCAAAGACTGGGGATCTAGAAGATTGCAACTAGTTTCCTTTAGAGAAATATTTCTGTACCTGCTTCGCTTGGTACTATGTGTATGAGACAAGACTAAAAACTTATGATAATATTAAACGGTTGATTTGAGAAAAAGACTTACTTAAAGTGCCATTCCACCATTGGATGTATTCTTTGGCATAAAATACAATATATTTTATGACAACATGACTAGACAGAGAAATCTTTTAGCTTCAAAATGATATATCAAACATAATTTTTTGACAACGGCAAGTATATTAATTTTGCGACCAAAGTCACCTACCCTTTTAATTTCCGCGCGGTAGTGAAACGTGATGTCATCGGCAGGTTCCCCTTCTTGTGTACCACGTCACGTGTGACGTGGCACAGATTATCAGCAATGGCGGATAGAACGCGATTTCCACTTGTCGATTGCTGTGCCGATATTCACCATCGACCGTCTCCTTTGGGCATCACTTGCTATTTTCCTTCGCTTCTTTTCCGAAGCTGACAATCGCGTTCTATCCGCCATTGCTGATAATCTGTGCCACGTCACACGTGACATGGTACACAAGAAGGGGAACCTGGCGATGACATCACGTTTCACTACCACGCGGAAATTAAAAGGGTAGGTGACTTTGGTGGCGGCACGGTGGTGTAGTGGTTAGCGCTGTCGCCTCACAGCAAGAAGGTCCTGGGTTCGAGCCCCGTGGCCGGCGAGGGCCTTTCTGTGCGGAGTTTGCATGTTCTCCCCGTGTCCGCGTGGGTTTCCTCCGGGTGCTCCGGTTTCCCCCACAGTCCAAAGACATGCAGGTTAGGTTAACTGGTGACTCTAAATTGACCGTAGGTGTGAATGTGAGTGTGAATGGTTGTCTGTGTCTATGTGTCAGCCCTGTGATGACCTGGCGACTTGTCCAGGGTGTACCCCGCCTTTCGCCCGTAGTCAGCTGGGATAGGCTCCAGCTTGCCTGCGACCCTGTAGAAGGATAAAGCGGCTACAGATAATGAGATGAGATGAGATGAGGTGACTTTGGTCACAAAATTAATATACTTGTCGTTGTCAAAAATTATGTTTGATATATCATTTTGAAGCTAAAAGATTTCTCTGTCTAGTCATGTTGTCATAAAATATATTGTATTTTATGCCAAAGAATACATCCAATGGTGGAATGGCACTTTAAGACAGCTATCGTGACCACCTTACACCAAACGATCCAAATGACAGGAGCGCACCACAACTCTAGCGAAACTCTCATGATTTTATTCTGACATTGGAAATTTTTCTGCGACAGTGAAATCACTTGAAAAGTCATTTGTTGTAAAGCTGGCAGAAATAACAGATTAATTCTGTGGGTTTTGTTAGGATTTCTTTTTTTTTTAATGATCATTCAAACAACTGTTTCAAAAAACATTTTGTTAAAATCGACTTGTCTTAACTACCCATATTTTACCCATACAGTGAAAGCTGATGCATCTTTGACACTGTATTCTTTAGTCTCATAGCCAGTTGCCAAGCTGTTACGACTCTATACACAGCTCACACAAATGACCAAAGAAATCACTCCACCTATCCTGTTTCTCCAAGAAAATCCACTCTGACCCACACACTACTCTCTTTTTGGTAGAAATGACCACTTGTATGACTCATGTACAGGATACACACTTCCAATTCATGAAGGGAAGTAAACAGGGGCGTGTTAAAACTTGAAGTATGTCTCAACTTCATCCTGCTTTTTAATGTTCCATGTCTGTGCCATTATAAAAAGGTACTATACAGGTACAAGCCATCTTTGGAACAACAGCGGTCTTTTAGATCTAATTTAGTGCTTTAACGATGCTCATTTACAATGTTCCTTCAAATAAAATTAAAAATCATCGTCTTGAACAGGCACAAATCCAGCCTAAGAATCTGACAGTTGCACATTTGCAGAAATATTTTCACTAATTTTACCAGATCGCTATGGATTTTTGTTTTTAAGATATGCTAATATACATTATCAAGGCAACACACCATGGACGACGATGCTTCATTTATTAATATCCTACTGTTTGAGCAACGTTTTTGTATTGCACACACAAATCACATTTAATAACAGTGCAACAAGTTCAAATGAATTGTAAAAGTTTTCCGTTAGAAAAACGAATTAAACAATTAAAAAAAAAAACTACTGACAAACTGGACTAGAGCTGGTGACTAACACGAGTGTTTTTACCACAGAAATAAGAAAATCTACAAAAGACTAGGCACAACTACTTCATTATTCGACATTATCCACCAGGAACATATCTCATCTCATCTCATCATCTCTAGCCACTTTATCCTGTTCTACAGGGTCGCAGGCAAGCTGGAGCCTATCCCAGCTGACTACGGGCGAAAGGCGGGGTACACCCTGGACAAGTCGCCAGGTCATCACAGGGCTGACACATAGACACAGACAACCATTCACACTCACATTCACACCTACGGTCAATTTAGAGTCACCAGTTAACCTAACCTGCATGTCTTTGGACTGTGGGGGAAACCGGAGCACCCGGAGGAAACCCACGCGGACACGGGGAGAACATGCAAACTCCACACAGAAAGGCCCTCGCCGGCCACGGGGCTCGAACCCGGACCCTCTTGCTGTGAGGCGACAGTGCTAACCACTACACCACCGTGCCGCCCACCAGGAACATATGTACACACAAATTCAAATTCCATAAATTCTAATAACTCCATGAAATATTTAAGCCAGTCCGTCTTTACCAACCGACACGCGAAGCCAGTGCGCATGCACAAAGCTTCAAGTAATCTCAACTTGTTAAATGCATTTATTTCAAAGAGCACCACTTTAACTGAAACTTTTGGTTTGACCTAGATTCTTTGTCTCAAGTCACGCTATACAAAGCATCGTGAGAATACAGATAATTAGGTCAGGTAAGCATCACCGCTTACCACACGTGGTCGGATCCTGAACCATTGGTCTGATGGTTGAGTGTGGCTATAGCCCATGTAGCTGGCTAGCGGTAAAGTAAACAAACACCCCGTGACTGATGCCAAGTGGTGCACATATATTTCTGACGGATGCACGTGCATCAGTCTGGATCCGTCCCTGTTGAAGACACCACTTTAGTAATAAGTAGACATGTAACAATTCACCTAATTCACAATTCAATTCGATTCACAATACTGGGTTCATGATTTGATTTCCACTTGATATTTTTGGAGAAAAAAAATCCTATTCTTTATCAAATATTCCTTTTGTTAAATTGAAAAAATTAATTTGAATAATTTTTTCCAAACACACATTTGTGAAGATTGGAGTAAAATGTAGTAGCCTATTGACTAAAATACTAAGTTAATAATAAATAGGCCTTTTCCTAATAATGATTTATAATAATAATAATAATAATAATAATAATCAGTTGAATTTATATAGCGCCTTTCTCATACCCAAGGTCTCTTTACAATTAGAAGGAAAAAAAAAAAGTCCAACAAAAGAAGGTCAGGATGCAATTCCAATGGTGTAGCTGCCACAGTCCCACCAAAAGGCGCACGAAGATAAATCCCACACCACCTGCACAGCTGCCGCAACACTGCCAAGCAACATCGCTCGGAACACCATGCCAAGCACAAATGCACGGCCGCACAGAGCACTGGACAACCCCGATGTTAAAAGAGCAACAAGCTCACTGCAGTCCATAGTGAGGAGCACAGGCATCACCCACGCCAAACCAAGGCCTGAGGAAACCGACGCCCAAAACTGGGTCCGGAGCTACACCATAACCAGCAGACAAAACATTCAAACAAAGAACTAACACCAAACTACACAAACGCACACAAAAAAAGGGAAAATAAAATAAAAAGCTCCGATGAGAAGCGGCAGCCAGAATGTGCACAGCGTACTCTCAACCGGAAACGCTGATGAACATTTATGAAGGCTGGAATCAGACTTACACATAAAACAATTACCTCCGTTTGCTTCTCTTTTCTTTTGTTTTAAGCAGTCTGTAAAAAAAGCTCTGATTTCTTGTTGAATTTATTTGTACAGTCAATCACACAACAGCTCTTTCCCAATTTAGACCTGCTTTTTCTGTGTGTGAATTTTTGCAGCATTCGAGCTGTGTTACTTCCACCTACGGTTATGTCATGTGCATGTGCCCTCTTGCTGTCTAAGGAACACAGTTAAAGCTACAAAAAAATAAGTAGTAGAAATCATGATTCATTTCATTTTTTATTTTCTGGATTAGGATATATAAATTCCATGTCTGATAATAAGCATTTCATCCCTGGTTAATCATTTTTTTCTCAATGTGTTTGATCAATTGGTCTGTACAAGGATTTCTAGCATGTAGAAACCGGTTATGATTAAACTGAAATAAAATTAGATATGTAACAAAAGCCAAACATCCCAAAACCAAACCAAACAAAAATACCAGATTTTCATATTCTGTCTCATCTTGAAGTATCATACGGTATGGCCTTTGCACACTCTTGATTTGAAACAAACTCCTTTGGAAATGTACTACTGCTTCTCCACAATGGAAGGGCTGATTCAGCGGCGCAGCAGGCCCAGGCAAAACTGCCGTCTGGAAATCTGGGGCCAAACAGAGCTACAGACATGCTGGCATTTAATCAAACCAACTGCTAAACTGCAAACATCCAGCTAAACTCAACATCCCATCAAACCCCTGTGGCTTGCTACTGAAACACACTTAAGAAAATTCTGTTCGAGACATGAGGGCTAAGAATCAAATGCAGTCTGACCCAGTGTTGGAAAACACGCCAAACTACAGCCACTCTGACTAAGCAGCAAGTTCAATCCACCACCCAGCGTTAAATTAACCAGAGCTCTGAGTATGTGGGGGGACATTTTTAATCATTTCTAAGAAAAGCTGCAGTGAAGAAATAATCACACACACACACACACACACACACACACACACACACACACACACAAATCCAACCTAAATGTAAAATTAATCATTATCATATTATCATTATTATAGTTATAGAAGTTAATTTCGAATTTATTAATTAATTCAAGTCAATGCTCACAATCATTCATATATTCTAACAGTTTGTACACCCCTATCAATTTGTAGGTTTTTCTGTATTTTGATCGTTTTCTACATTGTAAAACAATACTGAAGGCATCAAAACCATGAACTAACACCTGGAACATATATGGAATTATGTGGTAAACAAAAAAGTGTGGGCGGCACGGTGGTGTAGTGGTTAGCACTGTCGCCTCACAGCAAGAAGGTCCGGGTTCGAGCCCCGTGGCCGGCGAGGGCTTTTCTGTGCGGAGTTTGCATGTTCTCCCCGTGTCCGCGTGGGTTTCCTCCGGGTGCTCCGGTTTCCCCCCACAGTCCAAAGACATGCAGGTTAGGTTAACTGGTGACTCTAAATTGACCGTAGGTGTGAATGTGAGTGTGAATGGTTGTCTGTGTCTATGTGTCAGCCCTGTGATGACCTGGCGACTTGTCCAGGGTGTACCCTGCCTTTCGCCCGTAGTCAGCTGGGATAGGCTCCAGCTTGCCTGCGACCCTGTAGAACAGGATAAAGCGGCTAGAGATAATGAGATGAGATGAGACAAAAAAGTGTTAATAAATCAAAATATATTTCATATTGGCGGCACGGTGGTGTAGTGGTTAGCGCTGTCGCCTCACAGCAAGAAGGTCCGGGTTCGAGGGCCTTTCTGTGCGGAGTTTGCATGTTCTCCCCGTGTCCGCGTGGGTTTCCTCCGGGTGCTCCGGTTTCCCCCACAGTCCAAAGACATGCAGGTTAGGTTAACTGGTGACTCTAAATTGACCATAGGTGTGATTGTGAGTGTGAATGGTTGTCTATGTGTCAGCCGTGTGATGACCTGGCCACTTGTCCAGGGTGTACCCCGCCTTTCGCCCGTAGTCAGCTGGGATAGGCTCCAGCTTGCCTGCGACCCTGTAGAACAGGATAAAGCGGCTAGAGATAATGAGATGAGATATTTCATATTTTAGGTTCTTCAAAGTAGCCAGCGTTTACCTTGATGACGCTTTGCACACTATTGTCATCATCTTAACCAGCTTCATGAGGTAGTCACCTGGAATGCTTTTCATTTAACGGGTGTGTCTCATCAAAAGTTAATTAGTGCAGTTTCCTGCCTTCGTAATGCGTTTGAGATCAAACAGTAAATAGTAAAAATACAGTCAATAGCCCTGTTCCACAAGTATAATCCATATTATATCGAGAACCGCTCAAGTAAGTAAAGAGAAACGACATCCATCATTACTTTAAGACATGAGGTGACTTTTAATTAATAACTATAAAGAAAAAAACATTGAATTTGAAGGTTTGTCCAAACATTTGACTGGTACTGTAGCTATACTACTTTAGCCATGTAGTTTGTAGTATAGCATTAGCATTAACATAGCTGAGCTACATCTTTTTGTACAGTAACCGAGAACTCAGATCCAATTGTACACACACATGCACACATACACTCATTGATTTCTCTCAGTGATGCAAACATACTTCCATCAATGCAGGTGTAATACAAGCCTTCAGAGATAGAAAAGCAGATAAACAGAGAGACCGAATCTGTAGGATCACACAGCCCGTGCAGCAATCACAGCAGATTGGAGTGTGCTGTCCACCCACATACTTGGCTGAGCCTCCAGGGGAAGACACCCACCCACACTCTCTCTCACATACCCAAACTAACAGCTCCCCATTTACACTCGCAGTCTGACCAGGCCATATTAGAATTCTTTTCCTTTTAGCTATTTATAGTCTTGTGCTCTTGTGACTCAGCCACTGATGCATCCGTGTGGACTAAAACACAGAACCTCTGACAAATGACATCACGAGCAAACATTTACCACCTTGTCGTACTTTCATGAGCTTTAGCAGGTAAGTCACTGCTGCTTAGACTGATGAAGAGCAACAGGTGTGGGGTTTCATTCGAAATGCCTTTAAGGAAGAAACTGAATACGCTTGCCATTTATAATAGTGGCTACAAGATTTGAGTGCCATTCCATGGATGGAGCTGATGTTCATCTGCATTTACTGTACAAGAACATGGCCATTAAAGCGCAGGCATCATGAAACACAGGACAGTATTTCTGTCCTGTCACAAGAAGGAGAGAAGGAGAATTACAGTCAACACCCTTCAGGTGAAATCACTGTATGCAATAAACATTACATACGATGATTCAAATTGTCTACTCAGTCAGTTAGAGAAACTACTATAGACTATATAAGTTTACTTTAAACAAAACACTACTGGTCTACTGGTTTGAAAATATATTTCATGATGCCTGCCCTGGAGAGAATAACTGAGCACTGCTCCTCTTCCTGTAATGTCTAATAAGGTTGGAAACACTTGTAAAGGGATCTTGGGACACTCCTCCATGCAGAATATTTTAAGCCACAGTACAGTATATTCTTACGTTTGTGCATTCAGGCATCCATGTCAATTCAGACCATGGGTTTCTAGTAAGGTTCAAGTCCAAACACTGGGATGGTCATTGCTAAACATTTATTTATGGCTACATCTGAACCTCATGGTAGGGACAATCAGGTTTGGGATGAAGTCTGCTGGTGCTTAGCAGAAGGCATGATCAGGTTTGTAGTACTCGAGTCCAGGACTCAGACTTGAGTCCGACTCGTGCCCTAATGTTAAGGACTCGTGACCTGACTTGGACTTGAGCACTGATGACTCGGACTCGTATTTGTGCATTAACTGCATTTGGACTCGTAAATTGGAGATGAGGATTCAGATTTTTTCTTTATTTTTTGTAACATGCCATAATAATTTGGCATCCCAGCTGACTACGGGTGAAAGGCGGGGTACACCCTGGACAAGTCGCCAGGTCATCACAGGGCTGACACATAGACACAGACAACCATTCACACTCACATTCACACCTACGGTCAATTTAGAGTCACCAGTTAACCTAACCTGCATGTCTTTGGACTGTGGGGGAAACCAGAGCACCCGGAGGAAACCCACGCAGACACAGGGAGAACATGCAAACTCCACACAGAAAGGCCCTCGCCGGCCACGGGGCTCGAACCCGGACCTTCTTGCTCTGAGGCGACAGCGCTAACCACTACACCACCGTGCCACCCACGGCATAAGATTTATGTCTACCTTAATTTTTATACTAATTTGGTGCAAGAGAATGCACATTCACCTGTTCATACGTCATGTTCAGGAACAAACTAACGTTAATGGCACTAAAATGCCTGGAGAGAAGCCCCTAGGATTGTCCGCTTTGCTTATACTGTAAAGACTTCTCGTGCAGTGGGAAAAAATACACTGCTATGTGTTCCATATGTAGAAGAACTATCGAGGAGACGACGGGGACAACCTCGAACTTCAATCGGTATTTGGTAAGACTCCACCCAGAGAAGGAAGTGACACGCTATGTTCAATGCTCTGTTGATAGCGGGGCTTGCTGACTGATGAACTAGCTAGTGTTAACCCTCTCTCATGTTATTTGCCCTGTTGATAGTGGGCGGGGCTTGCTGAGCAATGAACAAGCTTTTTATCTGTAGCCTATTAACTAAAATGGGGCAGTCGGGCAGTAACGTTAGTCCGACACAGTAGCAGAGACGCTTTCACATAAAGGCAGCAACAGCCACCATCAAATGGTGTGGTTGGAGTCTTGTTCTCGGACTCGACTCGGATCAGTAGTGGACTCGACTCGAAATTTTCTTTAATGACTTGGACTTGACTCAGACTTGAACACTGGGGACTCGAGACTGGACTCAGACTCGAGGTTTAGTGACTTGACTACAACACTGGTCATGATGCCATCAATCTTCACAAAAGCCCCTGATCAACTGGTCAGAAAGCAGCTCCAAAGCTTCACTGATCATCACTATATTTGAGATAGTGTATCAGGTGCTTTTTTTTGTATTCCAGACAGCTTGATTTTTGGTCTCATCTGACCACACAATGCCATTTGTAGTTCTAATGAGGCTTGGTTCAATTTAGACACTGCATTTTGTGAGCTGCTCTCAGGAAGGGTTTCTTTCTTACAAAACAGCTTGTGAAACTGGTTGATTTCAGAAACTTGACAACCACAAGAATCAACTAAGAATTAATTAGAAGACTGTGATTTTGGCTTTTTTTTCCCCTTCTTCATCATACTCCTCATTGTGTCATCATGGGTCCAACATTTGAAAAATTTCCAACTGTTTCCAACATGAGAGTTTTTGTTCACCCTATTTGTGCTTAATGGTATTTTAACTAATGTAGCAGTGGAGGTAGGGCAGGGGCATGGTCGAGAAAATAAACATTTTCACCCCAAGATGGAGAAAATAAAATCAACTAAAAGTGAAAGTGAAGGAGAAAATAAAATGCAACCTGAGTTGTTAAGCCTGTTACCCAGTTCCTCATTCCTCTAATTTGTGAATGGCTACGCATGGCACAAGGTGAACCAGCAGGTAACATATAATGAGTGACATCTGTGGTTGAGTGCTGGCTGTCTACTAAGGTGTGTCTTTTGTGTCTTTCAGATAGCCAGTAACCAGAGAGAGAGCTGAGTCACCCTACGTGTGTTGGCTGTGTGTGCACGTGTGGGAAAATAAAATCACTGAAAAGTGAACGTGAAGGAGGAAATAAAATGCGCCCTTAGTTGTTAAGCTTGTTACCCAGTTCCTTCCATCCATTATCTGTAGCCGCTTATCCTGTTCTACAGGGTCGCAGGCAAGCTGGAGCCTATCCCAGCTGACTATGGGCAAAAGGCGGGGTACACCCTGGACAAGTCACCAGGTTATCACAGGGCTGACACAAAGACAAACAGCCATTCGCACCTGCATCAATTTAGAGCCACCAATTAGCCTAACCTGCATGTCTTTGGACTGTGGGGGAAACCGGAGCACCCGGAGGAAACCCACGCGGACACGGGGAGAACATGCAAACTCCACACAGAAAGGCCTTCACTGGCTGCTGGGCTCAAACCCAGGACCTTCTTGCTGTGAGGCGACAGTGCTAACCACTACCCCACCATGCCGCCTTACCCAGGTCCTCATTCCTCTAATTTGTGTCACAGATATTTTTTTAATAGTAATTAGCTGAGTTGTGCAGCTCAACAACCATCTGTTTACTTTGTCTTGAAAGGTATTTGGCTTGGTAAATGTTTAAACAGGATTTTACATGTGAGCAACCTCATTTTTATACCCCAAGGAAACAGTACAAGGCTAAATGCAACAACAGACTTCCTTTGGACTGTGATTAAATGCCAAATAATTCAAGAATAATTTTTCAAGAATGATATTTTTTGTGTATTTCTTTTAAATATTCCTAATGTGAATCATTTTTGTCAGGGAAAAAATGAAATCGTTCCTCCTATTGTTTTACTGCTGCTGAAACCCAGGAGAAGCTTGAAGAAGAACATAACATGACATAATGCAAGAGCAGCAGCACTAAACGCTCCTCAGCCTACAACTCCAAAGAGGTGTTCACCTGAATCACACACGAACAGACAGCAGATTGAGCAGTCATAAAGAAACACTTGGCCTTTCATCCAATCCCAATACTGTGTCAATGGTTCAAATCCCTCACCAGGATGACACCCCGAGATGCACCTGGATATGTTTGAGAGCATCACCTCTGCATGTGACTAGCCGAAGAGCTAGTGAGGGATTCACATCAAGAATCTTCTAACTGGACAGGCCCAGCTGACAGCCCATAGTCTGATAAGAGAGGGCCAGCTGGATTATCCAGCTGTCAGAAGAGGATTGTACTCAAACAGGTTTGTCCCCATAGAGGCACAGCCAGCAGTTCTGCTCACTGGTGTTAGAGGAAGGAGACTGACCTTTCACCTTCGTCCAGGTGCTCCTGGAAATCCTGAAAACATTGACTGAGGCTTGACCCAAAGCAATCTGATAAGGTCATTAAACGGGCAGAGTCCAGAGCCACCAGCCCGATCCTCTGGTGGATGCAATCCAGCTGGCAGAGGGTTACATGGATGAATTTACAAACCCATGGAAAACGAGTTTTGTCATCCTCACTTCTGGGTCCTCACCAATGCGCTCACATCACCTCGGCAAAATCCGCCCAAACTCCAACTAACGAGACTCTCTTCTCCTCTTACTTCCAGAGGGTCTTTTAAATATATAAAGCCATAGCATGCCACAGGAAAAAAACAAACAAACCTACCCATACACTAACCGCATACACAGAGATACACCGATGCACACATTCTCATGCCTGATATTCACTCATTCTATGATATGCACACAAAATTCTGTTCTCCAATAGTTCAATAAATGTCATTATTCTGTCCACATTCACTGGATATGAGCAATCGTGCGCTCTGATTGGCTACTCTACCACTAGGCTATCAGCTCATATACCGTGAGTAGAGAAAAACAAAATGGTGGAGGGTGTTGCTGAACCAACTGAGGACAAAATAAAAACTTGAAAACAAAACCCCAAAAAATACAAAAAGCAACAAAATATGGAATAAAAGTATTTGATGGTAAGAACATCCATCTATCCATCCATTAACTGTAGCCACTTATCCTGTGCAGGATCACGGACAAGCTGGAGCCTATCCCAGCTGCCTATGGGCAAGAGGCGGGGTACACCCTGGACAAGTCACCAGGTTATTGCAGGGCTGACACATAGAGACAAACAACCATTCACACTCACATTCACACCTATGGTCAATTTAGAGCCACCAATTAGCCTAACCGGGCGGCACGGTGGTGTAGTGACTAGCGCTGTCGCCTCACAGCAAGAAGGTCCAGGCTCGAGCCCTGTGGCCGACGAGGGCCTTTCTGTGCGGAGTTTGCATGTTCTCCCCGTGTCCGCGTGGGTTTCCTCCGGGTGCTCCGGTGTCCCCCACAGTCCAAAGACATGCAGGTTAGGTTAACTGGTGACTCTAAATTGACCGTAGGTGTGAATGTGAGTGTGAATGGTTGTCTGTGTCTATGTGTCAGCCCTGTGATGACCTGGCGACTTGTCCAGGGTGTACCCCGCCTTTCACCCATAGTCAGCTGGGATAGGCTCCAGCTTGCCTGCGACCCTGTAGAACAGGATAAAGCGGCTAGAGATAATGAGATGAGATGAATTAGCCTAACCTGCATGTCTTTGTACTGTGGGGGAAACTGGAGCAATGGTAAGAACATATTTTTTATTTTTCAAGAATTATTATTATCGCATTTTTCACAAATCACTACTGTCATTTCGCTGGTTTGTTTACATTCTAAGCAGAAATGATTTTGTTGGACGTTTTGTATAAAATTTTTATTTATCGAATTTGCGAAAAATAAAAATAAAAATGTTCTTTCTCAAAATCCAGTGAATGTGGAGAGAATAACACAGTTATTCCACTCAATCTCGTCGTACATGGCTTATAGCCGACTCGGTGCTACGCGTCTCATCGGCTATCAGCTCATGTACGACTCGATTTCGTGGAATAACTGTTAAATATATAGCCAGTATCTAAGAAATACACAGACTTAATACAACAAGGACACTGGCACGCACACACACACACAAACTGTACTCACAGATCGAACCGGAGGTTCTGTCTTTCTTCAAAGAAGTAGTCCAGAATGAACTTGCGCACAAAGTCTGGGTTTAGCGTGTTATCTATGACTTCCGTCCTCCCAAACTGAAAGACAAAAATAGAGCGACACAGTGAGCGATCCAAATAACAGCAAAGTCCACCAAGTCTCCTAGAAGAATGTAGTGTGTTAGTTTAATGTACCTGAACATTCACTATTTTTAAGATAAGAGAGATACCGTAACACTTTCTTAATTTCAGGTGAGAAATCCCAGTGTTACAGCAGCAGATGTGCAAAATGGGACAGAATAAAATCAGATAAATGTGTATACAGGTTATAACCGTGTGCAACAGACACCTTTGTACAGCATTGAACTGAGCAAAATGTTGATGATGTGCATCCTCCAAGAAGTCGTGCAGAAAAATCAGTCTGCATCTTGTAATAGATTACGGTCAGAAAATGCACAAATCCATTCTTGAAAGTGAAAAAAAAAAAGTTTTTCCTTAGATGCAGACACGTCAGGTATTGCTGGGGGGAAAGTACGGTAGTAATTTCTGATATAGTGCCTTTTGACAGCTCACTGCTAATGTAATAGCATGTAGCTTTTCCCTATAATAATGTCAAGTGGTTATTTTAGCTGCAGTTCATACTGTATGTAATTGTACAGTGACATACAGTGCCCTCTACAATTATTGGCACCCCTCGTTAATGTTCTTAGGCTTTTAATAAATTCATTTTTTTTTAAATAATATAGGACAACAATGCAAAAAAGAGAAAAATCCAACCTTTAATTCAAGTGCATTTATTCAGTGGGAAAAAAATCCCACATTAAGAAATAATTCTTTTACATGAAATCATGTGTGCCACAATTATTGGCACCCCTGATGTTAATACTTTGTACAACTCCCTTTTGCCAACAAGACAGCACTTAATATTCTCCTATAACATTTCACAAGATGGGAGAATACAGAGAGAGGGATATTCGACCATTCCTTTTTGCACAATCTCTCTAAATCATCCAGAGTCCTGGGTCCTCTCCTACGCACTCTCCTCTTCGGCTCACCCCACAGGTTTTCAATTGGGTTGAGGTCTGGGGACTGAGATGGCCATGGGAGGAGCTTGATTTTGTGTCTGGTGAACCATTTTTGTGTAGATTTGGCCACATATTTAGGGTCATTATCTTGCTGAAAGACCCAGTGACGACCCATCTTCAGCTTTCAGGCAGAGGCCACCAGATTTTGATTTAAAATGTCCTGGTATTTCAAAGAGTTCATGATGCCATGCACCCTAACAAGGTTCCCGGGGCCTTTGGAAGAGAAACAGGCCCACAGCATCACCGATCCTCCCCCATACTTCACAGTGGGCATGAGGTGCTTTTCCGCATACTCATCTTTTGTGATGTATTAGAGTGTTTGTTGCCAAAAAGCTCTAGCTTGGTCTCATCTGACCAAAGCACACGGTCCCAGTTGAAGTCCCAGTACCGCTTAGCGAACTCCAGACATTTACGTTTATGCTTGTAAGTGAGAAAAGGCTTTTTCTGTGCATGCCTCCCAAACAGCTTGTTGGCATGTAGATAGCGCCTGATGGTTGTTATGGAGACTTTGTGATCCCAAGATGCTACTCTTTGATGCGATTCTCTAACAGTGAGCTTTGGAGAACTTTTTACTTCTCTTACCATCCTCCTCACTGTGCGTGGTGGCAAGATAAACTTGCATCCTCGTCCAGGCTTGTTTGCCACTGGTCCAGTTGTTTTAAACTTCTTGATGATTCCTCTGACTGTAGATATGGGCAGGTGTAAGCGAGTGGCTGTGTTCTTGTAGCCATCGTCTGACTTATGAAGGTCGACACACATCTGCCTTACTCGAATGGTGTGTTCTCTTGTCTTTCCCATGTTGAAGAGTGGATAAGAGAAATAGGCCTCTGTGTCACATCATATTTATACCCCAGGGAAACAGGATGTGATGAATTACTAATTAAAGGTTCCTAGATACTCTGATCAACTTTATAAACTACAGTAGAAATGACAGAAATGCTTCAATTACATTTATTTTCTAGGAATTGTTATGGGTGCCAATAATTGTGGAACAGGTGATTTTATGAAAAATAATTATTTCTTAGTCAGGGATTTTTTTTATTTTTTTTTAATTCACTTGAGTTAAGGGTTACATTTTTCTACAATTTTCAGTGTGAGATTATGCTTCTGCAATAAAAACTGAATTTATTTTAAGGCTTTTAATACGTCTTAACCAGGGGTGCCAATAATTGTGGAGGGCGCTGTAATTCAGGCTGTTGACTATGTACAAAACACATTCCAAAACACTATAAATGCCAAATCCTGGGCTGTCATAATCATTATTCTTGTGAATCATGGTATGTGTGTAGAAAATGGCTGTGGCTTTTGATTTTTGTTGCTGTTTAGTGTGGGTGGTATACTCAATATGAGTAAATGGGCTGTCAGTGGAGTGGTACGGTCACCTTTCCACTTCATATCACAAAACGCTGGAATAAGGGTGGTACAAAAAATTATATTTTGTGACACTGTGTCAAGCCCTGCCTCTTAACTACAATTAAGTTACTCACGTGCAGGCTACCAAGTCGACATCACTGTAGCAGCCATGGCAAACAGTAAAGTCTTTGGACACGTTTTTTTTTTTTTGTTTTTGGGTTTTTTTGTTTTTTTTTTGTCCCCATATGTATTCTGTGCTTTTTGCTGGATATTGTTGTCAACTAGTTTTCATAGTAAATTAATTGCTGTTGTATTGCGTCCCATTATCACAGCTGCCATGTTCCCAGGAGCTCATTACCAGACTGTAACCACGTCCACTTTCCCCAGCTCCATCAACTACATCCTCTGCAGTTCAAATTAAGCTGACCTTGTCTCATTATCTCTGTGTATATGTGCTCCTTATGCTCACTTGCTCTTTCATAAGTCATATCTTTGCTTTCAGGACTAAACCTTTTGATATTCATGCTCAGGTTTGTGTTTTGGTTCATGGCTCTCTGTTTTGCCCCTTTGTGCTTAGCCCAACTGTCTAATTTTTTATTTATTTTTTTTAATTATCTGCCTGGTCATTTTAACTCTGTCTTTGATTGCTGTTTTTGCCTTGTGTCATTTTTCTTCATAAACGTCACTGTTATTTTTAACCTGCATACACCTCTGCTAGTCTGGTCTAAGCTTGACACTTAATTTTTCTGAGTGAGGGCCACACAGCAGCAAATCAAATTCCGCATGTATACACATTAGTTGGGGTGGAAAAACTGTCCCTGTGTCCGAAATCGCTTCCTACCCACTATATAGGGCACTATATAGTGGGGACACCATTTTGTAGTGCTATCCGAAACCTTAGTGAGGATTATTTACACCCTATATAGTGCACTCAAAGTATCCCACAATGCATCATGAAAAGTAGTGTACAACCGATGGTCACTAACTAAAGCAATATATCCCATCATGCATTGTGGTCACGCTGAAAGAAATCAAATTACAAGTCTCAAATTTGATTTAATAAAAGGCAGCAGCAAAGAAGAAAGTATTCAGCCTTGATTTAAAAGAACTGAAAGATGCAGGTACTCTGTATTGATTAATGTAGGAAATACGTTCAGTATAATATGTATTTATCACAAAAATATATGCATGTATTAATTATTTTGAAAACCCACCAGCCGACTGATCTGGCACGTTTTAATTGTGCGACAGTAATGACGTAAATACCAGCGCGATTGACAAGTGTCCGAAAGTGTTTTTTCATTTTACCAATGAGCTCATTATATAGTCCTCTATATAGTAATTCCCTGTATAGTGAGTAGGGAGTAGTGAACGAGTGAGCGATTTCGGACACAGGGTGTGTCTTTACCTAAAGCAGCAAAATGTGTGTGGGTAGTCTTATTTTTACCTATTACAGTTGACAGGGGCACCGCTAGAAATTTTGGGCCCTATGAAAGAATATAATATTGCCCCCCCCCTTTACGTTTCTGGTAACCCGACTTCTTCAAGAAGTCAATCTCCTGATGGTTCACCATCAAGTCTGCTTCTACCATGTGCAGCGAACATTACTGCTGCATTGGAAAGCAACAAACCTAACGCGGTGTTACGCTCTGGCTCCACCTACACAAGACTGTACCATGTAATGAATCAGGAGAGGGGTGAAATATAGAGTATCTATTCTAATAATTTTGAGGAAAATGGAAAACTAAACCAGAAGGGTGTTGTATTTGCTCATTGTAAGAGACAAAATGATGATTTTTATATTACATTAACTTACACATGGTAATAATGTTAATATTGTCCTCTGAGGGCCCTCAGTTAATGCTGGGCCCTTAGAATTTTCCTAACTTCCCCCCTCTAACAGCATCCCTGGGATAAGGGGGAAAAAAAAAAAGCACACTGACAGTTATGGAAATTCACTGAATAATTTCCAGTAACGGCGGCACGGTGGTGTAGTGGTTAGCGCTGTTGCCTCACAGCAAGAAGGTCCGGGTTCGAGCCCCGTGGTCGGCGAGGGCCTTTCTGTGTGGAGTTTGCATGTTCTCCCCGTGTCCGCGTGGGTTTCCTCCGGGTGCTCCGGTTTCCCCCACAGTCCAAAGACATGCAGGTTAGGTTAACTGGTGACTCTAAATTGACCGTAGGTGTGAATGTGAGTGTGAATGGTTGGCTGTGTCTATGTGTCAGCCCTGTGATGACCTGGCGACTTGTCCAGGGTGTACCCCGCCTTTCGCCTGTAGTCAGCTGGGATAGGCTCCAGCTTGCCTGCGACCCTGTAGAAGGATAAAGCAGCTAGAGATAATGAGATGAGATGAATTTCCAGTAACAGTCAAATATGTGACTTCCTGCACTGTACCTTTATAACAGATTCATAAGAATTATATTGAATGAGTCTTTTATAAAGTAAATCACATTCTACACTTTAATCTTATTGTCATTACTTTACTCTAAATACAGCATCTGTCATGTGAAAGAAGCCACAAAACCAAATTTTTCACATTTTATGTAAAAAATAAATCATCAGTAGTGTCAATAAATATAACCCACAGGCATTCCTGTACTACCAAATTATAATTTTACCATTTTATCAGATACTAAATAGCTGTAGTTTGTGAAAACTGAATGCATTAGCTGTACATGACTATTTGTTGGCCTGTTTTCATACCTAATTAGCAGAGTCTGTTTTGCCCAAGGCTGTATGACTTCCAGTGCATGTTATTCATCAAAAGACCTATAATAATGCAGCTTAATAATTTTATTCTCCATAAAACATGTCATGACACGGGTTGTGCTTGCACAGGAGACTACAAAATAGCAGATGATCTGGTCATTTGAACAGTACTCAGAATGCTTATCTTATTTGAGGTTTATTCATTTACTGGCATTGGTTGTACGAAGAGGCTAATTTTCCTTTGATTTAAAAAATAATAATCAAAAAGACCATGAAATATTGAGACTTTTCTTTGCAAAAGAATTCAACACTGACCTCTCGCCACTCCTTGCTGCCGAGGCCTTGGGTGTAGAGCACACAGACTGCAAGAGGAACAGAATTAGTGTTAAAAAAAAAAAGAACAGAGTGTAGATATTAAAAAGACCACAAAACTTTCTGCAGGACATGGAATAAGTAAGCCATAATTATCGCTACCTGGCATAGTCTTAAACTTCCACTTGATTAGCACTGTCGCCTCACAGCAAAAAGGCTCTGGGTTCAGAGCCCAGTGGCAGAATGGGGCCATTCTGTGTAGAGTTTGCATGAGGTGTTTTTGGACAGGAGGAACTTTTACACAGTTCTTAGAACTGTTGGAGGAAGTTTTGTGTGTCCACACTGAAGGAACTGAGAACGGTAATAGTTTTTAGAACACCACTTTTAGGGACTTTTTTAGCTTCGACTTCAGGGTAACACATTACATTTATCAGACACTCTTATCCAGCACGACATACAACAATACCCCAGTTGGGGGTTAGGTGCCTTGCTTGAGGGCACTTCAGCCATTCCTGCTGGTCCAGGAAATGAAACCAGCAACCTTTTGGTCCAAAGCTGCTTCTCTAACCATTAGGCTATGGCTTCCCCCTTTGTAAAAGAGCACAAGCGGAACCATGAGTGACATACTGTGACTGGTTGAGATGGAAGTGTACATTGACTGGTCAAACATAAGCCAATGCAGCACCAACAACCACCATTTTTAAAAATCTGTGTAAAACACTCACCCTGGAAACAACAGCTCTTAACGTTAGCATTAAAAAAAAAAACAGACAAATGGACAGACAGTGACGTCCGAGCTTTATTGAGCTCATTAAAGCTCACTTAGGTGCTCAATATGCATCTAAGTCAGACCTGGGCATTTTCCGGCCCGCGGGCCGCATCCGGCCCTTTGGTTCATTCTGACCGGCCCGCGTAAGGTTAATTAGAAATTACAAAATAAACGTATTTTCTAATTTTACCTCATGCATGGACTGAATGTGCATTGCTTTTATTTTGAAGTTGTGTTCAACAAAAACGCAATGCGCGCGACATGAAATCCCACGAAACCTAATCCCGCGATAACTACTTCCGTAATTTGTCCAGACCAACCACAAACTTGTACGTCATCCTTCAAATGGTCCAGCCAATCACATAGCGTGACGTCACCAGCAGGCGCCGGAGCCCGAGCCGATCTGTAGATCTGATCCCTACACCGAATCGACTGATGATCTTCTGTCAGCTGTGCTTCGCATCTCCACCTCAGACATTCAACCTGACTCTGATGCACTCGTTAAAGACCAACAGAGACTAGATTTCTCTCACTGAACAAATAAAAAACTGAAAAACATCAAATGAGGTGATTAGACTACAAATGTGGGCATCATTATTATAATATGATGTATCTTGCTTGATATTTGGAGTAGAAAGACAATATTGTGATGTCTTTATTGTGTTTTGGGGTGAATGTGACTGAAAAAAAAAAGTACAAACGTTCGCATTTTGTTAACCATTGTTTTGGGAAATTTGACTGAATAAATTACATTTTTTGTAAGGCAACCTCGTTTTTTCCATACTCTTACAAGTCTTAGCAGCTTGTAAAAACAATGTTATTTATTGCTTTATATAAAAGAAATACACTTAATATTATGCAGAATTTAGTTCAGCCTTTTGGTCCGGCCCTCCACAAAATTTTCTGTTTCATATGTGGCCCCATGGAAAAAATAATTGCCCACCCCTGATCTAAGTGAAAAATAAAAATTTTTACTCTCATTTCTTGGTGGCTGGTGGTATCTATCTATCTATCTATCTATCTATCTATCTATCTATCTATCTATCTATCTATCTATCTATCTATCAATTTATTTATTTATTGGGGGCAATTTTTTTATTTAGTGAATAATATTCACAAAATATATAATTTAAATTTTTCTATATAACCTTTGGTATTTGAATCTGAACTGCATTTCATCTGAATAACAAACACAGAAAAACTGTAACCCTTTTGTTCAAACCAACCCCCCCCCCAAAAAAAAAAAAAAACGACTTTGTACTTTGATTAAACAACGTGCTCAGTCCGTCAACTTTCAGCTTCTCCTCCAAACATATTTTAGGGGAAAAAATTATACAGTAAATAATCCTGTTTGTTCACATTCAATACACCTACGACTGAGTCTGGAATATTCCTACTGGTGACATACCGGTATTATGGAAATGTCACCAAAATGGGTTAAAATATAATAGCCCATTGGAGCTCACAACTAGGCGGGCGTGTCACACTGTGTTGTCATGTGACATGAACTTATATTAGAGAGTATGTCTACCTACAACACTGGGCTCATTACAGTCAGCTCACAGCCTCACTTCATATCATTCTGTGTATTTTTTGTATGACTGCTAGTGGTGCTGTTACACTCGGTTTAAAAAAAAAATCACAAATAATAATCTTTAAAATGTTTGTTCACCACAGATAAGATTTGGATGCCCAAAATATAAAAGCTTATATTGATTTTTCTTTTACCTTTGAAAAGGTGAAAGAAAAGCTGCCCTAAATGTCACGCTAGCAAACTAGATTATGGCACTTCAGCATTCCTACTGGCAGTGTGAATGCAAGCAAACAAAAAAAATAAATAAAATAAATAAATAAATGCCCTTGAAGGTATGTAGTTCTCAAGTTCCTTTATTAAGTTCCTAGAATTGTTTGTATGGCAGCATGGTGATGCGGTGGTTAGCATAACAGCAAGTTGGTTCCGGGGTTTGAAACTTATGGCTGACGGGAACCTTTCTGTGTGGAGTTTGCATGTTCTCCCTGTATCTGCATGGGTTTCCTCCCACTTCAAGGACACACAGAATAGGTTGAAAGACATGTAGAACCTGTTGTTCTTATCTCTCTGGATTAGATTGTGTACTAAATGCCTGTAATGTAATGAAAGCGCCTGTGTACTCCTGCATGGGTTTATGTGGATTAAAAAAAAGACATGTAGATTACATCAACTGGCTACTCTACATTGCACATAGGTGTGAATGTCAGTGTGAATGGTTGTTTGTCTCCCTGTTAGCCCTGTGATAGATTGGCAACCTGCCCAGGATGTACAGTACCCTGCCTCTCACCCAAAGTCATCTGGGATTGGCTCCAGCCTCCTCTGCGACCCTTATGGATAAGCCATATAGAAAATGAATGGATGGATGTAATTAAAACACTATGAAATTAAGACAGGCCAATTCAGCAGGTGGGCTGTAGCCCAAATGTGTCCCTTTAATGTTTCAACTTTGTACTAGATTGCTACCAATTAAAATTAATATGAACTACGTAGATTTACACTTCCCAGGAAATACATATGCATCCAAGGAACTCAAAATGGTGGAAATTTAAAGTAGAGCTATTGATTGGTCAGCTGTAAAAACCCACTGTGACAGGGGCGTCATGGCTCAGGTGGATAAGGCACCATACCATAAATCCGGAGACCAGGGTTTGATTCCGGCCTGAGGTCATTTCCCGATCTCTCCCCGTCTCTCTTTCTCCCGCTCATTTTCTGTCTCTACACTGTCCTATCCAATAATAAAGGTAAAAAAAAATCTTTAAAAAAAACCCACTGTGACATTAAAAGATGATAACTGAAAGAAAGACTTCGAGATGGCCTTTCAGAACAGATTTCATAAACATTTTTATTTATTTTATATTAATGCATTTAATAATCAATATTTTAAATGACCATTTTCAATTAGAACATTAGTTCTTGCTTAATATGAGACTTTTCCCCTGTAAACACTTTAGTAAATAAGCAGAGAAACTGAAGAGGCTTGAAAGTGTAATATTTCCAAAAAAATATACTGACACTGACTGGCTCACCAGCAACCCAATTTGAATAGCCTTGATGTCTCATCTCATTATCTCTAGCCGCTTTATCCTGTTCTACAGGGTCGCAGGCAAGCTAGAGCCTATCCAAGCTGACTACGGGCGAAAGGTGGGGTACACCCTGGACAAGTCGCCAGATCATCACAGGGCTGACACATAGACACAGACAACCATTCACACCTACGGTCAATTTAGAGTCACCAGTTAACCTAACCTGCATGTCTTTGGACTGTGGGGGAAACCGGAGTACCCGGAGGAAACCCACGCGGACACGGGGAGAACATGCAAACTCCACACAGAAAGGCCCTCGCCGGCCCCGGGGCTCGAACCCAGACCTTCTTGCTGTGAGGCAACAGCACTAACCACTACACCACCGTGCTGCCCACAAGAACATCTAACAAAATAATTAATAAAAGCAGTGAGAGAAAGAGGAAGTGGTTCTCGTCCTCCAAGGAAAATATGGAGCTTAAGAAAGATGTTTTGAAAGCCTGTTAACAATAAGCATGAGGCTTATGGATGTACATTCATGAGAGTGGGCATTTGTGCTGAGCCCCAGTCTTGTTAATGCTGAGTGTTGCTGCACAGTTGTCTGTGTCTATGTGTCAGCCCTGTGATGACCTGGCGACTTGTCCAGGGTGTACCCCACCTTTCGCCCGTAGTCAGCTTGGATAGGCTCTAGCTTGCCTGCGACCCTGTAGAACAGGATAAAGCGGCTAGAGATAATGAGATGAGATGTTCTTGTTTCACCTACAGTTCACTTATTTTTGGTGTCCATGGTTTTCTAACTGTTAACAAATATAGTAGTCCAAAGCTGAAATTTTCTTTTGTATTTATTTTTGGCTTTTTTAAAAAATGTATAAAAAACAAAATCCAGCTATCAGCTTCAACTTTACAAGTTTCCCAAGCACAAATTTTGACCATTTCTGGGAGTGTCAAATTTACAATAAGTTTTATACCAGCTAAATTACTAAAACTTTGAGTGAGGTAATGGTGGTTAGAAACTGTTACTGTGATCTATTGATTGATTGATTGATTGATTGATTGATTGGAATTGAATAATTGCTGTACAATTCTGACAAGAATTCCATGAGTTCATACTCTTAAGCCGTGGGTATGTCAAGTATGCTTGTGGCATGCACGGAAACAACACAATTAACATTAAGTGAATAAGGATTGCCAACAGAGAAATAAGGAATACAAATAAGGTAAGGATAAGCAAGACACTGACAGAAATTGAAGCAAGGTTACTGGATGCACAAATAAGCCAGACAGGCAGAAAAACAGACAGCAAAACAAATGGGTTGAAAAGAAAAGAAAAACAGAAAGTCAACAGAAAAAGAGATGAGCACCATGAGGCATTCCATCAAATGAAAGAACAAAGGACAACAAAAAAGACAAAAGAGTGTTTGTCAGGGAAGTCACAAAGACGTTATCCTTGGTATTGGGCCAAAGCCCAAAGGCAGACTGCTGATGCGCTGCTTTTCACCCTACATGTCTGAAAGCTTTCATAAAATTGTGAGTCTGTTGAAGGCCGGATAAGTCCAAAAATAGATATTAATGTGTCTCAGTGCATCGCCTCACAGCAAGAAGGTCCTGGGTTCGAGCCCCGGGGCCGGCGAGGGCCTTTCTGTGTGGAGTTTGCATGTTCTCCCCGTGTCCGCGTGGGTTTCCTCCGGGTGCTCCGGTTTCCCCCACAGTCCAAAGACATGCAGGTTAGGTTAACTGGTGACTCTAAATTGAGCGTAGGTGTGAATGTGAGTGTGAATGGTTGTCTGTGTCTATGTGTCAGCCCTGTGATGACCTGGCGACTTGTCCAGGGTGTACCCCGCCTTTCGCCCGTAGTCAGCTGGGATAGGCTCCAGCTTGCCTGCGACCCTGTAGAACAGGATAAAGCAGCTAGAGATAATGAGATGAGATGAGATGGCTCCTCTTATGAAGTCTTGTATGAACTGTATGAGCTGTGATTTCGATCTCTACTCACTTTACTGATAGAGACAAATTCTGAAGAACTCTGGGTTTACAGTAATCATTTGGCAAATAGGCAGAAGTAATGAAGCTGATCTCTCAGAAACAAATTTCTAACACAAGTCCCAGACTGTACAGTGAAATCAAGTATCAATCATCCCTCTCTCTCTCTGTCTCTCTCTTTCTAAATCGAATCTATCGTATGGATAAATAGCAGTTAGATCAAAGCAGTTTCAGACGATGAGGGCAGAAGGAGCATGCATTAGCTAATTTTCAAGTTGAGAGCTTCCTGATTAATCCACAAATCAAAGCGATTCATTAGTCAGCGATAAATAAATAATCAATAACAATTGCTGTGATTCTGTGAGAATTAAACTCAGTTAGGGATAAAGACCAAAAGCTGAAAGCCAAATATTAAAACGGCTTTGGTGCAGTAATTAATGGGTTTCCACAGTTTTCTTTGGTCAGAATTTGTACTAATATAAGCCAAATCCATAATCCATCTTCACGATGAATTTGTGCCCTTTGTATAAACCAGATTTTTTAAAAGTACAAGTAAAAAAGAGAATGCTCCTTTTTATGCCAAATGCTTCTATATTTGGTACCCAATTCCAGTGCCCATGATCTAGAGCTTTCTCAGTTAAATCTAGAGCCCAATGAAACAGCCAACAACTTTTAGTTTTTTTCATTTGCTTGTACACATATTCCTTACTTTTTTTCTAATTTTAGGCTATTTAAAATGAACCAATGACAACTGCTTACCAAAAATACACAATGTTCAAAAACTTTTGGCAGTGAGGTTAATATTACTTAAAATTGAGGAAAGCATAGGGTGACCAGACGTCCCGGCTTTACCGGGACAGTCCCGATTTGGGGTTGTGTGTCCCGAGTCCTGACAAAAGTCTGTCGGGACACGGATATGTCCCGGTTTTCGCCACTCGCGACGTTTGCAACTGAGCACCATGGGAATCATTAGCGGGGAAATGTCTGCATTTACTATTTTGATGAATTGACAGGAATCGCAAACTTTCCTGGTTACTGCCCCCTGGCCCTGTGGCATGGGGGTTTATTTAGCCACATTATTCCAGACAACAGAACGTGTTGCTATGCAACAATAAAATAAACATTAACTGGCGCGAATGTTCTTTGTCTAGCAGCTAGCAGCAGTAATGCCGCAGCAATTATGCCGAAAAGAAAATTTACCTTTTCCAAAGATTTACAGGGCACCTACCCCTTCCTCCGAGAGGTGCAGAACAATGCGCACGAAGCCTACTGCACACACTGTAAGTGTTTTGTTCTTGTACTGAGTTGGGTAGCCTAAAAATGCTGTGCGCTCCTGTGGGGGCTTTCCTCGGGCTGCCGCCCCTCTCCTCCTTTATTGCTGAGAGAGGCCCTTCATATAATATTTTTTTATTCACCTTGTTATCCCGAGATAACGACATAATTAATTCAGGATCTCGAGGAAACAACACAACTAATTCGAGATCTCAAGAAAACAAAACCGTTATTCCGAGATAACGACCTAATTAATTCAGGATCTCGAGGAAACAACACAACTAATTCGAGATCTCGAGAAAATAAAACCGTTATTTCGAGATCTCGAGAAAACAAAACAATTATTTCATGATCTCAGCTGGATCACTGTATCTCCGTCGGTAGAGACAAAGCCGGGCCAGTCTTCTGCGGAGGTGCCGCGGACTAATTTTGAAATTATCCCTTATTAAAAGACTTAATGGGTCCATGTATCATCCGATCATTCAAGTATTCCATTCAATCTGGAAAACGAAAAACAAAAAAAACGACTCAATATTTCGTTTTCCTGTTTTTCTGTATGACCAAAAAATGAGGGATTGGTGTTTGTTTTCCTTTTTTCAACTCAAAACAGAACAAATAATAAACAGGGAAACCAAAACGAAATAATAACTCTAATTTACGATTATTGATTTTCTCTATTCCCCACGCTACATTAGCCTTCCCATGATCCTCAGTGACAGTTACCACCAGTGGCGTAGCCAGAAATAAAACATTGTGTGCAACAGCAAATACTAGGTGTGCCAAATTTATTATGAAATGTATACACCTCCACATACATTCAGCATGTATCTCTCTCAAACAACATGCAACCACCGCAAAACAACACACAGACACTGAGATGAACATAAGTATAACACCTAAATATAGCATCTGAACAAATTGGCCTTAGCAGATGAGTGAAGAACATAACAACACTGCTGCTACACCTGCGCTGCGCAACTGAATTTATAGGACAAGGCGATGTGGCTTGGCCTTGAACGCATTTATTATGTCATCACAGTCTAATTTCTCGGCGAGCTCTTTTTCGAACATGAGCAGTGAGATGCTATTAAGTCTGTCTGTGAGCATCGTGCTTCGGATCTTCGACTTTACTCTGTTAACTACCGAAAATAGTCGCTCAACAGAGCAACTCGTGACTGGCAGTGTTACCAATACACGCAGTAAACTGTTAATTGACGGAAACACATCTTTACAACATGAATCCAACACTTCAATAAGGGACGAGAATTTATGTCCTCCATCCGTTTTCCTTTCGAGCAATTGCCCGAACACGTTCAGCTCGAATGCCTCCAACTCAATTCCATAATGCTTGCTTGCCTCGCGCAATGCGTCGAGCTGGTAACATGCATCTGGCGCAGACATAAGGGAGGCAGCAGCCTTCATTATTCCGTACGAGTCACTTTGGAAACGGTTGTTAAGTTCCATCAGCTGTCTGTCAAGGATCACATTCCACAAGGACTGCAGGTCCGAATCATTCCTGATGGGCGCGCACCTGCCCACTGTGGAGGTCACATGCGAGTTGGCAAACCTGGCAGGCAGCTTTCTGTTCCGTGCGCCTGGCCCTGCTACATCCCGAGAAGAAATATGAATCTTTGTCTGTAGTTGTTGCAGGAGAGACTCGGCGTCTATTTTAGTCTGCCCTGACCCCTCCGCAAACTCACTCAGTGTCTCCGATATCACATCATACAACTTCAAAACATGGCCCACAGACTCTGATTTTGAACTCCACCTTATGTCTGTGGCATGCGCAAGCTCCAGACTTGGTGCGCCTGGGTGAAGTTCTTGTTGGATTTGTAAAAATCGTGCATGTCTGTTGGCTCCGGTCATGAAATGATGGAGTGAATTCACAACATCAAAAAAAGTGGCCACAGTAGGGGACACTTTTGAGGCTGACTAAAGCACCAAGTTCAGGCGGTGGGAGTGGCAGTGTACATACACTGCATGAGGAAAAGTTTTTTTGAGCTGCACCTGCACCCCTGATTTCTCACCAGACATAAGTGCTGCTCCGTCGAAACTGAAACCTACACACAATTCAGGATCCAGCTGCAGTGGTTCAAGTACTTCCAAAATCTTTTTGGTGATGCCAGATGATGTCACGTCATCTGTCGCAAGAAATCCGACAGCTCTCTCTCTCAGGTTACCCTTATGCACATACCTTAAGCAGACAGCAATGAGCTCTTTTTTTGACAGGTCCTTATATTCGTCAGCTAAAATGGCATAATACGTGTCTGTCTCTGCATGCAGCTCGGCTTTGATTTTTCGAAGGAGTAGTGATGCTGCAGTTTCAAGGAGATCGTTCTGAATGTCTGGGCTCATCATTTTAGCATTATTTGGAAGCTCATCAAAGCACTTTTTAATTTCAGGGTCATAATTACAAATCGGGGTGGCACGGTGGTGTAGTGGTTAGCGCTGTCGCCTCACAGCAAGAAGGTCCTGGGTTCGAGCCCCGTGGCCGGCGAGGGCCTTTCTGTGTGGAGTTTGCATGTTCTCCCCGTGTCCGCGTGGGTTTCCTCCGGGTGCTCCGGTTTCCCCCACAGTCCAAAGACATGCAGGTTAGGTTAACTGGTGACTCTAAATTGACCGTAGGTGTGAATGGTTGTCTGTGTCTATGTGTCAGCCCTGTGATGACCTGGCGACTTGTCCAGGGTGTACCCCGCCTTTCGCCCGTAGTCAGCTGGGATAGGCTCCAGTTTGCCTGCAACCCTGTAGAAGGATAAAGCGGCTAGAGATAATGAGATGAGATGAGATAATTACAAATCGGTTCGAACAGCTCTAGAAAATTTCCTCTGTTCAGGCTTTCTGCGTCCTCCTTGTGCAATGCCTTGTTTCGTGCAAAATATCAATGATAACTTTCACGTGTGCCCGGTTTCTTTCAATAGAGTCTATTAAACGCTCGTATTTGTCCTTTGTCACTTGATGTATGATGTCACTGTTTCCAGCTCGTTTTATCTCAATGTAACCTTTGTGTCGGGCCACTGCAGAAGCATGAGCTTTATTTGATTCGTGCTTAACACAACTCTGACCTAGATGCCCCCAGTCTCTCATTCCTGTTTTTATGAATCTGTCCTCCCTGATGTCTGTGCTGAAGTGACGACATGACTGACAAAACACCGCATCCAATTTACAACTGTACTCCAACCAGCTGTATCGGGCATACCATTTAGAAGAAAAACTCCTCCTCTTTCCACTGACAGCTTCAGTGGTTGGGAAAGCTTGCAGCTTGGGCTGGCATGCAGGCTCGTCCACGGCAGAGAGATCAGGGATCCCCGCGCTAGCTACTTGTATATTGGGGTCATCTGTAGCGCTAGCTGCTATGGTAGGCTCACTTGGTGGTGTCGTGGGCCGGCTTGTTGAGGGTAAAACATCTTCCTCAATTCTCAAACTTGAGTCTTGCTGGCCCTCAAGTCGAGGCTTTTTAAAATAATGTTTGAGAGAACTCTGTTTCATCGCAGCACTGTCTAGCTTGTATCGTGGCCCGGTGCTTGCTTACTATCGGTTGCCAAGTGATGAGTGGGTGCCCCTCCGAGGCTATTAAGGGCAATTGAAGTAATGTATTCCAACACGCGTGCGAAAGTCGTAACTCCTGATGGAGATACTGAGGAGTTTGCTATTACTGCTGGCGTTTTGCAGGGTGATACCCTTGCCCCCTTCTTGTTTGTCATTGTCCTAGACTATGCTCTTCGAATGGCGATCAAAGACAGAGAGTTAGAACTGGGCTTCACAGTGAGACCTAGGCGCTCAAGCAGAGATCAAGCAATTGCCATTACAGACCTGGCTTTTGCCGATGACATCGCATTGATATCAAATGATGCAACCCAGGCGCAAGATCTTCTAGCTTCCATCGAGAGAGAGTGCCGCCGAATAGGGCTAGTCCTCAATGACCGGAAGACCAAGGTAATGACACGTAACATGACCCTTCCGTCTCCTATCCTCACAAGTGACGGGATGGCTCTCAAAGTAGTGGAGGACTTCAAGTACCTGGGTTCATGGGTCAACTCCAGCGAACAGGATATCAAGGTTCGCAAGGCCCTTGCCTGGCAGGCCCTCAATTCGATGAGTAACATGTGGAAGTCAGGGGTACCTGCGAGCCTCAAGCGTAGGCTTTTTGTGGCTACCGTGGAGTCAGTTCTGCTCTACGGTTCTGAGTGTCGGTCACTCACATCAACTTCTGAAAGATCCTTGGATGGCTGCTACACCAGAATGCTACGCATGGCGCTAAACATCAGCTGGCAGGACCACATCACCAACGAGGAACTCTACGGCAACCTCCCAAAAATATCCGACAAGGTGGCATGGCGACGACTCGGTCTCGTCGGGCATTGCTTCCGACACAGCGACATCACCGCCTCCAAACTCATACTGTGGGAACCATCACATGGTCACAGAGGCAGAGGCCGTCCCACGGCCACCTTCGTGGACACACTAAGGAGGGATGTTGGTGCCACCAGCACGACCGAGCTTAAAACCTGCCTGGCGGATCGACACGATTGGAGCGTCCGGCATGCGGCTCGGCTGTGGCCACCGTGAGTGAGTGAGTGGGTGTGCCAACTGCGTCTTTGGGCGGCACTGGCACACCCTAGCACACCCATGGCTACGCCCATGCCACAAAGGATGTGTCCATCTGGTCCATCTCCGCTGTTAAATATCAATGACTGCTCGTCCACGTTGTTGGGGCCGAGGCTACTTTTTCCGCTTGCGCGAGCAGTAGAGAAGCACAGTGGGAAATGGGGACCAATAATTGTAAATTAGAGTTATTATTTTGTTTTGGTTTCCCTGTTTATTATTTGTTCTGTTTTGAGTTGAAAAAAGGAAAACAAACACCAATCCCTCATTTTTTGGTCATACAGAAAAACAGGAAAACGAAATATTGAGTCGTTTTTTTGTTTTTCGTTTTCCAGATTGAATGGAATACTTGAATGATCGGATGATAATGATCGGATGATACTCGGACCTTAATGCAATCTCTCCCTGTGTCAACCCCTGATCAAAATATTGCCTTATTAGGTGATCGATTATTCCAGACATTCTAATGACCAAAGTTGCGTCTACACTCAAAAAAATAAAACATTGGATTTACTTAACCGAGTTATGGCAACTGGTCCCACGAAACTGTGTTAATTTAGATGTATTGAATACAGTTATGTTGAGTTTATTCAACAGAGTTATGTTAGATTTACTACACAAAGTTGCATGGACGGTATTAAATAAAGCCATGTTGGATTTAGCTGACAAAGTTATGTTGGATTTAATTAACAACGTCACGTTGCATTTGGTGAACAGAGTTATGCTGGATTTAATTAACAACGTCACGTTGCATTTGGTGAACAGAGTTAAGTTGGATTTATTTAATAAACTTGTGTTTAATTTACATTTCTGCGTTCTGTACTGTCTGCATTTGTTCCAACAATATCTACTTAAAGTATCGTACACAACACAAAATAACTATTTAACTCAGTTTTATTTGTTTGCCCAAGTGCATCTTTCAATTTGAAAAACTAAACATTTGGCAGATTACAATATCAAAAAAATAGAAAGGTGATTCAAGTTACTTTAAAGAAAAAAAAGCCTTCGCCTTTGTTGTAAAGTGCACGGGCATCTTTAAGTGCATAAAAAAACCTTAGGCTATCTATAAACAGAAAACATTTGGCAGCATTACCAATGCAAACAAAATGTGTAACAGCCCAAAACAAGCTCAAGACTTAAGTCGTAAGTATCAATGTGGTGTCAATTGGGTTAAATGACAACTTTCATTTAAAAATTGAATATTAACAAATATATTATCAAAATATCAATCAAAAACCAGTAATGCCTACTGGGAGATGTTCGAGGACTCCCAAGATTTCAGTGCAATACCCAACAAGTCACTTGTTGACATTTGGCAGCATTACCAATGCAAACAAAAAGTCTAACAGCATAAAAAAACAAGCTGAAGACTTCTGTAGGGGAAAGTTATGTAACCCTCCACAGCTTTGTTCTTAACAAATTGACCACTGTGCCAAGTAAAAAACTCAAAACATAATGAATATCATATATTGGGTGCTTTTGTAAAATCGTTATACTTCAGACAACAGTAAAAAGATAAACTAAGCTCCTTGCTCAAAAATATTGTCTGATCCAGCATGTCAAGTGAAGACTGACAAGAACAATGTGGTCGCTGGAATTCTACAAAAATGGCCATTGCTCCCCCCATCTGCCTTACTGAGCGTGTGCAAGAAAGTACGGAGAGCGCATTGGGACAACCTTAATGCAGTTTAATCAACTGTATTACATAAATCCAACTCAATAAGGTCTAATAATCATAAAAACCAATACTGTTAGGTTATTAAAACAAAACTCACTTGATTTAATCGTTAAACACGACAATATTTAATACATTTAACATGAACTAGTTATTTAACTCCAGCAACATGCATGTTTCATTTCTTTGAGTGTATCCAGAATGAGAAATAGCCCCAAAGTCAGCATATCACAAGTCTCTTGGTGCACCTGAATGAACCATTTCTCAGCTGTTTACTCGAGATCATGAAATAATTGTTTTGTTTTCTCGAGATCACGGAATAATTGTTTTGTTTTCTCGAGATCTCGGAATAACGGTTTTGTTTTCTCGAGATCTCGAATTAGTTGTGTTGTTTTCTCGAGATCCTGAATTAATTATGTCGTTATCTCGGGATAACAAGGTGAATTAAAAAAAGGATTATATGAAGGGCCTCTCTCAGCTTCCGTAGTATATATTCTCAAATCACTTGTCTTTTTTTGTTTCTGTTTAACATACCATTCTGACAGTTTGGCCATATTGCTGTGTTGAACAGCTTGTTGCACCTTCCATTAAAGTGTTCACATTTGTACACATCTTCTTGCTTTATTCATTCAGTTGTGGGGAATGGTTAGTAAGGTTGATTCTGACCTAGGCTATGTTGAGGTCACATATCTACTTTTTAAGTTCATGCTATAGTGCATACAATTTTAGAGGTATAGCCTACATGTGCATATGCATTCTTCTTGGTGTTCTCACAAACAGGTGAAATAAATCAGTTTAAATTTGGCCTATGGACATAGCCTGGCCTATTCTCAGCCATTACAAAATCTGTTGTCTGACCATAATTTAACTGATCTGTATACCACTATGCTACTAGATAACAAAATGCCTGTTTGTTTTATTTCATGTGAGATGTTGATAAATGTGAGCTTCAACAAAATGATAAGAGCACCTCTCTGAGTGTCACATTTACGTAAAAAAAAGGTGTGCAAGCACGAGCATGGTCGCGTGCAAAAGTGTCCCGGTTTCAGACTAGGGAAATCTGGTCACCCTAGGAAAGCATGGAGTTGCCAGTTGAGAATTATGTTATATATATTACACATTATATATAATATAAGGCAGACTGACTGAATCATCAACATCAGAAGACACAATCTGGCTCACTAAAAGCAATCTGTTCATAAACAGTTTCAGAAAATTATAGGTGTAAATTATAAAATAAAGGTTTAATCAAATAATCAAATTCAAAGTTTTTTAAAAGTCATTCTTACAATCGTTCACTAAAGTATTAAACCTGAATGCAAAAGGCCAAATAAAGGGTACTAAGGTGTGCTGAAAACCATTTCTTTTTTATTTGCCCATTGTCTTTGGGGATAATAACCAGATGTCAGGCTCAAAGAGACCCCCAGTTTTTCCATGAAACTTCACCAGAATCAAGATGTAAATTGGGTCCCTCAATCACTCAATATATCCTCTGGGATGCCAAAGTACCTAAAGGTATGGTTGAACATTAGTTCTGCTGTTTCGAAAGCTGATGCTAGGCTAGAGGTATTAAATGTAGGAAATCGGGAAATCAGTCATTCATCACCATGATGACTATATTGAGCTAAGATGGGGGAAAATCAGTGATGAAATTGATGGCTATGTGTGACCATGGTTGTTGAGGCATGAGTAGTGGACGAAGTTTGCCGACTGGCAAGGTGCAAGGTACTTTGGCCTTGGCACAAACTGAATAAAAAGAGACAAAAGTATAAATAACTTGTAGTATGTTTGGCCAACAGTATTTCTCATGTAGCAGTTGATGTGTCCTGTGAGTGCTGGGTTTCCTGTGGCAGAAGCGGTATGGGCCTAGCCTGGGAAATCCCATGCTGCTTTGCACAATCGTTCCGATCTGAAAAGACAGCATGGAAACTATGGTCTAAAGGCTCGCCTGAGTTAGGGAGCCAATCAGAGAGTGGGGAGGGGTGGAAAGACGGTGACGCGTACTACTTGACAAACGGAAGCTTGTAGTTTATTTGGGACTGTTTACGGATCACATTTAACATGGCGGCGAGCGATACGAACCAAACTTTTGATCAAGCTTTAGACACTGTTCTGAATAGTTTAGAGCGAAAGTTTGTTTTAAAAAAAGAACAGCGTTTGGCGTTACAGTCTTTCTTCGCCTCTTCGTCTTCTTCGTCGCTCTAACTACGTCACCGGGTACAACTGCCATGATTGGCCATGGGCTACGTATACGCCAAATGATAGACATTCGCAACGTCCAATAAACGGCCGTTGACAATCGTAAACCACACCTCCCCTACGAGAAATTCAATAGGCGGATTCCAGACCATATTTCACTTGTGATATGGTCTGGTGTTAACCAGACTAGTATGGGCCCACATGATTGATTGATTTGTCTCGGAAGGCAGAGGATAGACTTTTTCCTCACTGGGCACTGTTTGGGAATTTGGGGAGCTGAGTGTAAGTGGGATAGCGAGTCTGCTTTGATATGAAAATGTAAAGTCAAAATGTGCAAAGAACAGGGCTCAGTGTAGTTGATGCAAGTTTAGTTTTTTGACAGACTTGATGTCCTCAAGGTTCTTAAGATCTTTGTAGATGGTAAATGTGTGAAGGGCTCCCTTCAACCAATGTTGGCATTCCTCCAGGGCTAGTTTAACAGCGAGAAGCTCTCTGTCGCTGATGTCATAATTTTGTTCAGCAGGGGTCAGCTCCCTTGAAAAGAAGGCTACTGGATGGAGCTTGGGTCTTTCTTCGAACTACTGTTAGAGAACGCCCCCAACACCCGTTTTTGGCATCTACTTCCACAATGAAAGGTTTGGGGGGGGGGGTCTAGGTGCTTTAGCATTGGGGAGGAAATGTACCGTATGTTTCTTTGAGTTTTGTGAAGGCTTGTTTAGTGGACGGATTCCACTGCAACTATTTGCTTCCCTTCTTTAGCAAAGGTATCAGTGAAAATGCTATGATACTAAACCCTCTTTTGAATTAGTAAAAGTTAGGTAAGCCCAGAAAACACTACAGTTCTTTGACTGTGGTGGGGACTGACCAGTTAGAGACTGCTGAGCCTTTGGCCTGGGCCTTGAGCACCTGTCTGGACCAATGATGTAGCCCAGAAATGTCACCTGTTGCACATGAAATCCATATGTTTCTCCCTTGACATAAAGTTGATGTTTGAGGAGCTGAGACACTACCTTTTTGATGTGTTGGACATGCATATCTTGGTCAGAGGAATATATCAGGACATCGCTGACATACTCAATGATACATTTTTCCAACATGTTCCACAAGGCATCATTTATGAGGTATTGAAAAACTGCAGGCATTTAAGATAGCCTATATAGCATTATGCAATATTTGAAGTGGCCAGAGGTGGTGCTGAAGGATGTCGTCCACTTGTCCCCTGCAGGGATATGAACCAGCTTGTATGCACTGTATAGGTCAAGTTTTGTGAAGACTTTGGCCTCCCATAACTGCTTTGGAGCCACTGGGACCAGGACAGAGGATAATGATACTTAACTGTGACTTGCTATAGACTGCAATAGTTGCATGGCTGTCAACCACCCCTTCTTTCTCCATGAAGAAGAAACCTGTGAAGGCTGGAGAAGTGGAGGGGTGTATGTACCTCTGTTTGAGGGTTTCTTCAATATATTTTTCCATAGCTTGGATTTCTTTGACAGATAAGGGTAAATACAGTTGTGAAGGGGTGTGGCTTCCACTAGCAGTCCAGTGGCACAGTGGTATGTGTGATGCAGTGGGAGCCCACTGGCCTTGGTTTTGGGGAAGCCCACAACCACCAGAAACTTGGTGGTGACAATAAGGAAAGAAATGCTTTTTTGGTGCATGGCACTGAAATGGAGGGTAATGGGCTCAGTACAGTGAGTGACTAACCCCCCTCTGCTGGGTCCTCCATCCAGGGCATGTGCTTTTAATGGGTGTGGCAGAGGTTGCAATGACAGCTGGAGCTTTTCTGAAAGGATGTGGTTGATAAAGTTTCCAGCTGCACCAGGGCTGATCAACACTGTAATGTAAAAGATATTCCCTAAGTGTGTGATCTGAACTAGTAGTATAGAATTTGGGTGAGAAAGGAATTGGGGTGGACTCACCATGTTTGAACAAGGCATAGTGGATGCTCACTCAGGGGTGGACTGTGGGACCTCGACAGGAAACCATGATGAGCACAGGGCCATTTGGTGCTGGGGACTACCACATAATTTCTCTCAATGATGCCTCTGGTGGGCGGCACGATGGTGTAGTGGTTAGCGCTGTCGCCTCACAGCAAGAAGGTCCGGGTTCGAGCCCCGTGGCTGGCGAGGGCCTTTCTATGCGGAGTTTGCATGTTCTCCCCGTGTCCGCGTGGGTTTCCTCCGGGTGCTCCGGTTTCCCCCACAGTCCAAAGACATGCAGGTTAGGTTAACTGGTGGCTCTAAATTGACCGTAGGTGTGAATGTGAGTGTGAATGGTTGTCTGTGTCTGTGTGTCAGCCCTGCGATGACCTGGTGACTTGTCCAGGGTGTACCCCGCCTTTCGCCCGTAGTCAGCTGGGATAGGCTCCAGCTTGCCTGAGACCCTGTGGGACAGGATAAAGCAGCTAGAGATAATGAGATGAGATGAGAGATGCCTCTGGTGTTCCATATTGTTCAGCTTAGTCTGGCTCAGCTTCATGGGTTCTGTAGGCTGGATCTTGGGAACTGAGAAGTTTGTTTTCACGATTCCTATATTCTTGAGTAGCACATCTAGGTGAGTAGGCATGTCAGTAAGTGCTTTGAGACATGGCACGCTAACTCAGTAAGTAACTCAGCATTGAGACTTTGGCAATATGGGGTCTTCAGTGCTCGCTCATTTCAGCCACTACCAGTTGCCAACGTGTGAAGGCTGAGTGCAAATTCAGCAGCATTTTGGGTCCCTTCATTTAATGTGAGGAGCTGCTCTCCAATCTCCTTGCCCTCACGAAGATGGTCAAACACTCTTTTGAAGAACTGCAGGAAGCATTCATAGGAGGTAATGTGCTCACCTCCTTGAGACCAGATGGGCATGAACCAGGCTGGCACTTTGTTGCTGAGCAGACTGATGAATCTTTGTATGATCTGGAACCCTTTCTTGACTCACAAAGTAGAGTAAACATTGTAACATGAAACCTTTGCAACTAGCCATGCCACCAGAATACTTTTCTGGATAGGCAATGAGTGATGAGGGAGATAGATGGGTTGCCATTGGTAGAGCCTGTGTTGAGGCTCAGAGCTGTGCCATCCATTTGATGAGTAGCGCAATCTAGACTCAAAGTCAAGGTGCAGGCAAGGGTCAGACGATCAACAATCAACATGGACTAGGGCAGGCAAGAGCAAGTTGAGAAAACCAAGATCAAAACAACAGGTAAGACATTAAAAAAATAAAGGCTTGGTATTGAGTGTTATAATAACATGACACATACTTCACAAAGTGAAGGTGTAGTGAGGGTGTTTAGATGGGTGTGAGGGTGAGTCCAGCTGCGTGCAATCAGTAATCTTGTGAATGTGAGATTGTCCATAATTGCTGTGAATTGTAGTCCAAGGCGGCCACGTTTGGAGGCTATGCTGTACTCTGGGAGTTGTAGTTTAATGCCAAGGGTAAACTGAAGGCACGGAGCAAATAGGAATATACACTGCATGAAAGTACCTGAGATGTGAAGTGACAGGAGAAATGAGGGCAGAATTATCACCTGGGGAATCCCAATATCATGTTTACTAGGAAAGACAGCCTCTTTATGCGTATTCCAGTATTGCCCACACCTGATATTTGAAGTCAAGCTTGAATGATTTGTTCAATTTCTGTGCAAGGCAAATGTCACCATAAATTGGCCGCCCACATTGTTTCTATATCTGCAGCCCTCACCACGTGCACATTAAGATTAGTCATTGAAGCTCAAAGCACTCTTCACACAATCAGTGCACAAACAAAAAAGTTCAGTGGCTCACTGAGGATCTGTGTAAGGTGTTTGTTTATGATGGAACCCTGACTTTATACGGGCAGTCGGGTGATGGTGCTGTCATGGATAACATGAGATAATGGCTGGTTACTGAATCTGTCTGTGTGTGTGAGAGAGAGAAAGAGAAAGAGAGAGAGTGTGCGCGCACATGTGTGCTGGGTTTTGAGAGTGCTATAGCAACATCTGTGTCAGGTGAGTAGTGCAGCGCAGAAAAACATCTAAAATGTGTTGAAGTACTGTTTTAGAGAAATAATTCACAGCTGTTCTACTGAACAGGCATCAGATTAGAAACATAATATTTGAGAGACAAATCAAATAAAGTTTACACAGTACCCATTGTGTAGTAATTTGATAAGGATAAATTGTCCTCCTTAGTTTTGTACTACAGCTATTACTTTAATGGACCTAACAAGAAAATCTATCTTACCCATATATCTTTCTTGTAACAACAAACAACATTGTTAAGTTAAGGGAATCTGAACTTAAAATAACAAGAGTGCTCTGAGAGCACAATATCCCCTGCTGGCAACCATGCCATAAATTTGGTAAAATGTGACTGAATTGAATGAAATTGCAATATGTGTATTACCAAGATATACCAAAGAATCCTGTCAAGTTTCGTGAAATTCCTCGAAAAATTGTGAGAGCAGTTGATTTTAGAAGGTGAGTACCCTACCCAGGACGGACGGACAGACAGACGGACATCACTACGACATAATCCCCCTTCGGGCCTTTCGGCCAGCGGGGGATAAAAATTGTGAAGAAAGTTGATTTCAGAAAGCAAGCACACCTTGATGAAATTGCCAAAGTACAAGTTTGTTAATAATCAAGGGTATAACTGGTAAAGTTTGCCCAAATAAAATGAAATTTCAATATGCGTATAACTGTCATATAACAAAGCCTTTTGCCAAGTTTGGTGAAATTGCTCCACAAATTGTGAGAGGAGTTGATTTCAGAAGAACGTACACCCTCATGAAATTGTCAAAGTACAAGTTATTTAATCAAGGGTCAAAACTCTGGTAAAATTTTCACAAATGAAATTAAATTGCAATATGCGTATTACCGTCATATAACAAGGCCTTTTGCCAAGCTTCGAGAAATTCGTCCAAAAATTGTGAGCTGAGTTGATGTCAGAAGGCAAGCACATTTTCATGAAATTGTGAAAGTACAAGGTTATTAATCAAGGGCCACAACTCTGGTAAAATGCGACCGAATTGAACAAAATAACAATATGTGTAGTACCGACATATAACAATGCCTTTTGCCAAGCTTCGAGAAATTCGTCCAAAAATTGAGAGAGGAGTTGATTTCAGAAGATGAGCACCCTTCCCGGGACGGACGGAAATCGCCACGACATAATCCCCCTTCGGGCCTTTTGGCCAGCGGGGGATAAAAAATGACAAGAATCATGCATATTATAATATAATAGAATACAATATAATACGAATACTGATGAAGACTCAGATGGAGACTCAAAACTGAAACTTTTGTATAACTGCTCCTGTTCTAAACTGGGATAAATATGTGCAAAACCTCATTCTTAGATTTATACAACAGATTTATATAGGAGTCAGTGTATAAACATAGTTTCAAAACATGTTCAATCTATATTATCATTCACTATGTTATCATTCACGTCAGTCAGTTTGGTTGTCCAAGATGGCTGCCACAGAACATAACATTGGTGGTTCAGTGAGTTGTGATCAAAAGGTTGTCAGTTGTGAGTTGAGTTCTTGGGCAAGACCATTAACCCTCAGGAAATGTAATATGCAAAAGTTACGAAGTTTTTCTTTATGTTTCTAGTTTACAGAAGTCTTACAGTTGCCTGGGTGACATTATGGAAGAACGGGATTAGGTTTGAAGGAAGTACTTGGGGAAAAGGTTTCTGGCTGAGACAGACTTCATTAATTATTCACGCCATTAGACTTATATTTCCAGTGCAAGCTTGGATTTTTGGCAAAAGGATTTCTTTTAGATGAAGCAGGGTTTACAGAAGAAGAAGAAGAAGTTACAGTAGAATGTGATCTTACTTGGATCTGATTTGGAGAAAGTGTCCATGTCGAGCAGATTTCTGTAAAAGAAAAAAAAAGAGGCAACATTTTAAATTACATAATTAACTGATACATAACACGTGTGTGTGTGTGTGTGTGTGTGTGTGTGTGTGTGTGTGTGTGTGTGTGTGTGTGTGTGTGAGTGAGACTATGAGATGGCTAATGGTTTGCAAGGCAATGCATTGTCAGATAAAGACAAAAGCTTGTGAGAGCCGGCTAACTGTACTCATCATTTAATTGTGTCTCATGGCCTTCACAGTCTAATTACCTGAGATTAGGACAAGAGGGAGCAGCCGTGAAACACGACATGACAGTCTCAGGGGTGAACACACACACACACACACACTAAAAATGCACATTTGGCACACAGTGTCACATTCCCATGAAATATGTGCAGTTGTGCGGAATAATCGGAATAATCTCTGAAACACAGAGAGATATCAAGTTCTCTCATAAAAACAACCCTGGCATAGTATACTGTGTGTGTGTGTGTGTGTGTGTGAGTGAGAGAGAGAGAGAGAGAGAGAGAGAGAGAGAGAGAGAGAGAGAGAGAGTCTGTGATGTCTTCCCACCCTGTGTGCTAGTACATGAGACATTCGTGCTAACAGGCTTCTTGCACTGCGGGAGCAGAGGTGGTGACTAAATGAGGAGACAGTAATCTCTGTTTGGTCCTGATTCAACCACAACTAGGTGAGGACATCCATTATGAGCATCTACATTTACTCAGCACACTGGCAATGCCGAATGAGCTTAATGATATCGAATGCAGGTAGCAGAAACACTTTAAAGGCCATTTTGCGATTTGATATTTTATAAGGCGAGTCATAAGGACCGACATTTACTCCACACACCTCCAACATTGAATCAGTGATGATGGTGGACGCACACTGCAGGAACACAATAAATTTAAAAGCCATTTTCAGTTGATTTCTAGCAATCATTGCTAGGGTGGAAATAGGCCCGAGATGCAATATGCCATGCATCAATTCTAATGAAGCTTGTCAGACTGGTAGGACTGCTGATGGGACAAAATTCAATATTCTGCCTTCATCATTCTCATATTTTCCCCATGAAGGTTGACATGTTGGGGTAATTACTGAACCTCAGTTGGTCTACATGAAACATTTCCTAATGCTGTTTAAATATATTTTACAGCTGCATTACTTGCATGATCATTTTGTTTGCAAATCTGTTTTCTTTGACCATCTTTGGTGGTGACACAGTATAAAGTGGCAATTTTAAATCTTTCGGCTCTGGTAGCTTTCACCTCAGCCAGGTGGAATGTGCGAAACCTGTTCATCACAGTGCCTTCTGAGACAGGAGAAACAAGATCAACTGTGAGCTACTGCTCACTTATGTATCCCCCCGCTCTCGCTTATATCAGAATGCAAGCAATCGAAAGAATAGGACACTTATTATGAATGTTGACTTCAACAAATAATTAACCCTGAAACAAGTAAGTAAAGCGCAGTGTCTCTCCCCAGGGATTTCAAATAGCATCCTGGTAAACTGTCATTTTGAAATAGCATTTTGCTTCTTGAAATAGTATCAAAATCCACCCTATATGTTTTGTAAATACATTCAGTCGGTAAACAGGAAGTTGATGTGCGACATACCTGAAAATGGTATACACGGTATAGAACCCCAAGCTGAAGTTTGGTCCCAAATATCAAGCAGGTGTGATTTGTAATTGCTGAGAAAAATTTTACGCACATTTTTTAAATCCATGCTATATGTTTTGCAAATACATTCAGTCGGTAAACAGGAAGTTGATGTGCAACAGACCTGAAAACGGTATACACGGTATAGAACCCCAAGCTGAAGTTCGGTACCAAATATCAAGCAGGTGTGATTTGTAGTTGCTGAGAAAAACTTTATGCAAATTTTGTAAATCCACACTATATGTTTCACAAATACATTCAGTCGGTAAACAGGAAGCCGATGTGCGACAGACCTGAAAATGGTACACATGGTATAGGACCCCAAGCTAAAGTTTGGTACCAAATATCAAGCAGGTGTGAGTTGTAGTTGCTGAGAAAAATTTTACGAAAATTATGTAAATCCACCATACATGTTTCGTAAATACATTCCTTCGGAACGGGAGGATAAGTTTTTTTGTGTGATGATATAGTCTGCAAACTTCTATAGACTGTAACGGTTAGAAATACTTACACAGCTGTAACTGCTGTTTCAAAGATGCATTTCGGAGCTTTCATGCCTATTAGTCTATTCGCCATTTTGGAATCAAAGTGAAATTAATACGTCTGGTTCATTTGCTATTTGGTGTGGTCGAGTTTCACACTGCAGGTAAGTGAACAAAACAAAAAGAAAAAAAAAGGTGTGAGGTATGTGTAGGACAGAAAACATTTTCATAAAATGATTTTCTTTATGGCGGCACGGTGGTGTAGTGGTTAGCGCTGTCGCCTCACAGCAAGAAGGTCCGGGTTCGAGCCCTGTGGCCGGCGAGGGCCTTTCTGTGTGGAGTTTGCATGTTCTCCCCATGTCCGCGTGGGTTTCCTCCGGGTGCTCCGGTTTCCCCCACAGTCCAAAGACATGTAGGTTAGGTTAACTGGTGACTCTAAATTGACCGTAGGTGTGAATGGTTGTCTGTGTCTATGTGTCAGCCCTGTGATGACCTGGCGACTTGTCCAGGGTGTGCCCCGCCTTTCGCCCGTAGTCAGCTGGGATAGGCTCCAGCTTGCCTGCGACCCTGTAGAACAGGATAAAGCGGCTAGAGATAATGAGATGAGATTTTCTTTATTGGTTAACGTTTCATTAAAATTGCAATTTGCTTTGCAAAATACACCCAATTCATTCCAGAATACTCTTTGAAAGGTGGGGGCAGTGATTTTGAAGTAATTTTTCTGAGCACTCGGTGAAGTTCTCCTCACATTCCAGCAATAAAATATCTGCTGAGGTCTCTGCTGTACCCCAGGCTCTGTAACTCAGCTCACAAAATCTATAAGAATATTGCATTGTGCAGCCCAGTACACAGTAAAAAAGAATTACCATTCTACAGTCCATGCTAAAGCACTTGTAATATGCAAAACCAACACAGACCCAAATATATACACTGTTGAATGTCTTCTGAAATTGCAACATCCTTTCAGAAGATATTCATAGAACCTGCCTACAACATGTGGTTTCTGTGTAGTGCTATTCAGCAGACATAATTTGGACACTCGAAAAAAAGTGCTATCTACCGTCTTCTGCATACATGAGCTCACAGATATCCGTGATTGGCTAGTGTCACTGTGAGTGACAGGGGAAACAGAGTGTGTCATATCTCCTGCCAAATTTGTTCCCAAAACGGCTCCCGATCACAGATGACTGTGGCATTGTTGAGATTCAAACTCACAATCTTCTGATATTAGGGCGAACGTTTTTTTCTGTTGCGCTTGGTAGCCCCAGGTATTTGGCGATGTTATTGGGATGGCCCCCTCTACCAAAAACATTAAAAATAAATTGAGGATGATTAATAATCAGTAGAATCTCTCAATCATTTTGTCTCTCAATTCAGAAAGCTTCACTATGCCATGTACACAAATGTGTTTTGTGTGAATTGTTGAGCTGCATCAAAACAGCCAAATTATGCTTAATTCCACCAAAGTCCCTGGCTTTTCCTTTTCACACAAGTATAAAAGGGTTGGCCTTCTTCTGTGACCAAATGACTGCAGGTCAATGTGTTGTTTAATGGTATTTATTACCTGGCAATGTGGGCACATGACTATAACACTTTATTCTATCCAAATTCACTGGATATGAGCAATCGCGCGATCTGATTGGCTACTCTACTATTAGGCTATCAGCTCATATATGGTGAGTAGAGAAAAACAAAATGGCGGAGTGCATCAAGTCAGATATATCACTTTGTTATCAAGTATTTAAAAGAAACAGAAATAGCTAAAAGAATATAGTTCCCCCCCCCCAATATCGCCTGTTCCACAATCCAACCCAGTTGGTGACGGTAATGCACCTTTAAGTTGCTTTGCCAACCGCCAAAAAATCCTAAAGAAGAAGAACAAAATGGCGGCGCGTGCTGCTGAACCAACTGAGGATGAAATAAAAACTCTACTCGAAAACAAAACCCCAAAAATACAAAAAAAAAAAGCAACAAAATATGGAATAAAAGTATTTGATGGTAAGAACGTATTTTTTTATTTTTCAAGAATTATTATGATAGCATGTCTGTGAATATTCTCATTTTTGAGGTTATTATTATCGCATTTTCACAAATCACTCTTGTCATTTCGCTGGCTTGTTTACATTCTAAGCGGAAACGATTTTGACAGACGTTTTGTATAAAGTTCTCATTTATTGAATTTGCAAAAAATAAAAATAAAAATGCTCTGTTTCTCAAAATCCAGTGAATGTGGATAGAATAAAACAGTTATTCCATTCAATCTCGTCGTACATGGTTTATAGCCAACTCAGCACGACCCCCCTCGTTGGCTATCAGCTCATGTACGACTCAATTTCGTGGAATAACTGTTAAATACATCATATCTCTTGATGTGTGTATCATAAAAATGGATGTGGTGTATCAGTGAAGCGTGGGGAGGCCCCTCTTAATATCATCTCTCTGGCAGTTTAATGGGTCTTGAGGGGGAGTTAAAATCCCAGGAAGTGACTGCTCATGTAAATCTTTGAGCCATTAAAACAAGCTGATCCCATACCCACTGATACCAGGTGCAAATCCTGAGGATTGGTTAAGGCTTTCAGTGTGTGAATGAATCTCAAGTCAAGTCAAGTCAAGTTTATTTGTATAGCGCTTTTAACAATAAACATTGTCGCAAAGCAGCTTTACAGAATTTGAACGACTTAAAACATGAGCTAATTTGATCCCTAATCTATCCCCAATGAGCAAGCCTGTGGCGACGGTGGCAAGGAAAAACTCCCTCAGACGACATGAGGAAGAAACCTCGAGAGGAACCAGACTCAAAAGGGAACCCATCCTCATTTGGGCAACAACAGACAACATGACTATAATATTAACAGTTTTAACATGAAGACAGTTTCGTTGATGTTGTAACTCTTCATTGATGGAAACTTGAGTGCAAAACTGTTCATGACAACTGCAGTCCTAAATCTATATGACTCCTAAAGCTCATCTTATACTAAACCAAGCAGTATATTTATGGTATCACACATCAACACATGTCTGTATGTGTAATCCTCATTGCATGTTTCATGCTATTAAAGTAAAACACACAATCTCATCAGTTAGCTGGATTACATCACTGTTTACAATGACTACAGGAGCCTGGGTTCTTGTCGTTTGTGTTGAGGACATCCACCTGATGTGCTAATCTGAAACTTACACACACTTCATCGAATCTTACATCGAGAAAGAAAAACAAAGTACTAATAAAGCACAATCCTTTTGCTGTAAAAGAGTTTTGGCGGAGTAGAAAGACAGAAGTGAATAGAGGGTGAAGGCATGCCATAGATAGCGTGAGAGAAAGAAGAAAGTGAAAGAGGGTGAGAGAGACACACAGAGATTTGCACAGGAAGTGCTGTGCAAGTGTAAAGGCAGTTTAAGTGTTTAGTTGTGTGTTAAACAATATATAACATTATATAACAATATATAACACCGTGGGCGGCACGGTCACCTCACAGCAAGGTGGTTCTGGGTTCGAGCCCAGCGGCCGGTGAAGGCCTTTCTGTGTGGAGTTTGCATGTTCTCCCCGTGTCTGCGTGGGTTTCTTCCGGGTGCTCCGGTTTCCCCCACAGTTCAAAGACATGCGGTTAGGTTAATATGGGACGGCCTTGGGCTGAGGTGCCCTTGAGCAAGGCACCTAACTCTCAACTGCTCCCTGGGTGCTGTTAGCATGGCTGCCCACTGCTCTGGGTGTGGGCAGATGGGTTAAATGCAGAGAGGAATTTCATAAGCGTGTGATGAATAAAGTTGTTCTTCTTCTTCATTAGGTAAGATTAAATTGCTTAGCAGCAACCTAATAATAATACTGTATGATAAAATCATTTTTATTAGCATTTTCCAAGCAATTGATATTTTGCTTGATGTTTTACAAACTTTTCTACGAGGTATCAGGAGTATCCCATGTGTTATTTCCACCACACATTCCAACACATTCGATTTAACTTAATTTAAGTCATCTCATCTCATTATCTCTAGCCGCTTTATCCTTCTACAGGGTCACAGGCAAGCTGGAGCCTATCCCAGCTGACTACGGGCGAAAGGCGGGGTACACCCTGGACAAGTCGCCAGGTCATCACAGGGCTGACACATAGACACAGACAACCATTCACACTCACACCTACGGTCAATTTAGAGTCACCAGGTAACCTAACCTGCATGTCTTTGGACTGTGGGGGAAACCGGAGCACCCGGAGGAAACCCATGCGGACACGGGGAGAACATGCAAACTCCACACAGAAAGGCCCTCGCCGGCCACGGGGCTCGAACCCGGACCTTCTTGCTGTGAGGCGACAGCGCTAACCACTACACCACCGTGCCGCCCTAATTTAAGTCATGTGGGCTGCAAATCCCAAGTACTATGCATTCAGAGAATTCAAAACTCTGTTCCAAACAGTATGCATCTTACTAAGTTGTAAGCCTAGAAAGCCAGGACACCTAAACTATAGTGACTAGTATTTGAGAAGCAGTCCAAGTATTTGCAATTCTGAGTACATAAGTAATCAGCTGGCATGATGGCATTACAGAGGTGCTATTCACACATCAACTTGATGATCATAATTAGTGAGTATTAGGTTAAAAGTAAGCAAATTCTACTGTCAGTCATTTAACACTCACTATGACGACACAGCAGCGATGCCCATGCATCAACATCGACGACAAACTCTCCTCCTCGGCGAACGTTGCTGTAGTGACCCGGACATGCAGATTCCTTCTCTACAACATCCGAAGGATCTGCCCTTTTCTTACCACCTACTCTACTCAGCTCCTGGTCCGAGCACTGATCCTCTCCCGCTTGGGCTACTATAACTCTCTCCTTGCTGGCCTTCCAGTTTCTGCCATCAGACTCCTGCAGCTCATCCAGAACGCTGCAGCTCACAACCTCCCTCGTTCTTCCCATGTCACCCCTCTGCTTGCTGACCTGCCCTTGCTACCTATTGCAGCCCGCATCAAATTTAAGATATTGGTGCTAGCTTACCAGGCTCTTAAGGGGTTAGGACCAGCATACCTCCAGAGTCTGATCTGGCCCTACACGCCAGCCAGATCTCTACGCTCCGCTACTACTGTTTGCCTGGCCCTTCCTCCTCTCCACTCTTGCCCAGCCTGCTCAAAACTACTCTCAGTCCTGGTTCCCCGTTGGTGGAATGACCTTCCCATTGAGGTCAGAACTGCTGACTCCCCTGCTCAGTCTTCAGTCTGTGCACCTTCAAGCACAGACTGAAGACTCACTTCTTCAGGCTGCACCTCTCCCTTGCTTCCCTGCCCACTGTGTAACTGTGTTTTGGTCTTGACCAACCCAGGCTGTGTACTCAAGTCATTAGTTTTCTTTTGTTACAGACATGTAAAAGTTTTTCCCTTTTATATATAAGGGAAAATCATATAATGGACTGGGACAATCCTCAAATCATACAACAAGAGAACAACAGATACCACTGTTGGATTAAAGAGTCAATAGAAATTAGAAAGCGTAGCCCAAGAACAATAAACAGGGATGAGGGGGCCACACCTGGAGCGTCGTCCTGAGGAGGCAACACTGACAGTGGGAGGTGTGACCGACCTGTCAATGTTGACAGGGAGGCCACACCTACGTAACATCAGCTGATTATAAAAGCACATCACGCACCAACATCCGGGTGACCCTCTGATGAAGATGGAAGTTACACCGTCGAAACATGTCAGGTAAAGGAAAAAACTTTTACATGTCTGTAACAAAAGAAAACTAATGACTTGATTTAATAAGAAGACATAATGAACGTGATACATCTATTAAACAGGCTGTGTACTGTTTAGCCTGGGGTTAGATATTTTGAGTTCTCTATTCAGTTGTACCTTATACAGTTGTTTTGTTTCCTTGGCTGTTTGAGTATTGGTACTTCAACAGAATATTACACTTGGTATTCTGAACATTTGTTCAGTTGGCACTAGAGCTTTCTTGTCTAGATATTCAGCACTTCATGTACCTAACTTTTGCACTCGTTGTACGTCGCTCTGGATAACAGTGCCTGCTAAATGCCATGTAACGTAATGTAATGTAACTGTCACAGTCCGGTCCAGTCCATCCATGCCTAAGTTTGTGGGACTTCCATGCCGGCTCCAGGCCGGCTCCGGGACAGGAATTCAGTCCTGCCCTGCTGGAGGCCATCTTCCCTGAAGCGGCACTCCCACACCTTCTACCACTCCTCTCCCATCAGCCAGGGCCTACTTAAGAGCTGTTTGGAGCTACTCCAGTTGCCAGACTGTCTCTTGCAGACTTTCCTTGCCTTGCTGCAGCCCTTTGGTATTGTGACTTCTTGATTCCCCCTGCCTGTATCGTTCTGTGTTTTTTTTTTGCCTAGTTTTCTGTCCAGTTTTTGTCCCTGTTCTACCTGCCTGTTCCTTTGGATTGTGTTTTTTGCTTCCTCTGCCTGGGTTTCCCTTGTCCCTGTTTTCTTCAGTTTTTGTGAAGATTTTTCTGTCCTGTTTTTGTCCCTGACCGTGCCTGCCTGCTCTTCTGTGTTTTGACCTCTTGGCCCATTCTTTGACCACCGATTTTGCCTGAGTCCTATTGTACCTCTGCCCTGCACTTCTCATCTCATCTCATTATCTGTAGCCGCTTTATCCTGTTCTACAAGGTCGCAGGCAAGCTGGAGCCTATCCCAGCTGACTACGGGTGAAAGGCGGGGTACACCCTGGACAACTCGCCAGGTCATCGCAGGGCACCCTGCACTTCATTAAAGAAGTTTCCTTTTGTACACTGCCTGTCTTGAGTCTGCTCTTGGGTCCTCGCTTCACCTCAGCTCGCCATTTCTGACAGTCACGTGCTGCAGTATAATCATGTTCGTTCTGTAGAATCCATATAATATAACAAAGATCTGTATAGTCAAATGATGTTAGCGAAACTACCTAAACTCTTAAAATTTTGGTTGAAAAGGAAGGATCATCCTGTTTCACTATAATTTCACAACCTACTGTTTAGTTCTAGACTGTAATATAAATATAAGGGCTTTTCCTGATAGGCTTATACTTTCAAGCCAACACACTAACTCTACCTAGCTAGCTAAAACACTAGCTAAAGAGTGCAAAAATATCACACCAGCTACCGAAAAGAAACAAACGTGTATAAAAAGTATAATGATGGCTCAATAACCAAGTACAAAAATATATGTAAGCACACTGAGCACAAATATTTATCCATTACCTGGCTATCATTATCTCTTGAGCTTAAAACAACTTCACAACTTGGTAATGATACAAGAGCTTCAATCAGACAACCATCATTCACAAGCTTCCCACCAAATTAGAGAATCTAATAAACACATATCTTACTAGTTCAAGTAAACAGTTAACAATCAATTGTACCTGAATACCTTTCCCTATTCTTATTTACATTGGACTCTTGCACGCTCTCGCTCTCTTTAATGACTTTCATGTCTGAAGTTGGAGCGTTACGATGTTTGACAAATCTGAGTTGGCACATGACACATGCAAACAAATTCCCTCAAATTCTGACCCAACACTCCTGACGATGCTCAATGGGAATTAATTTTACAAGGTTGTCAGGATGACTTGCAGAACCTCGTATTATTATTATTATTATTATTATTATTTTGTTAAAAAGAAAGAAAAACAAGCTGACTGAGTCAGGGGACAAAAACTTTTCTCAAAACTATATTTTAGCTAGGAGTTGTAGCTTAGGAGTACTGACATAATATCGACTATGGGTGAAGAATCTTATTCTATTGTGATCTCTGGAATGATCAGAAAAATAAGGTGTACTTTGGAATCAGGAAAGCTTTTGTAGCTCAAATACAGTTCGCACAAAATGCAGCTACGAGATTACTTACTGGCACCAAGAAAAGAGACCATGTCACCTCAGGTCTATCGTCTTTGCACTGGCTCCTTGTCTGCAACAGGATCCAGTTTAAAGCTTAAGTGTTTGTTGTTAAAGCTTGAGCATGCCTTAGCACCCTCCTACATCTCTGATTTACTGTGCTCTGCACCCAGGTCTCTGAGGTCTTCAGACCAGTTACTATTCAATGTTATGTGATCACGTCTGAAGGCTAAGAGCCATTGTAGCTTAGCAGGGACTGCACCGAGGTCTCCAATTTGACATCAGATGTGCTTTGACATCAGGGGCAGCCTGGTGGTGTAGTGGTTAGTACTGTCACCTCACAGCAAGAAGGTCCTGGGTTTGAGCCCAGCGGCTGATGGGAGCCTTTCTGTGTGGAGTTTGCATGTTCTCCCCGTGTCTGTGTGGGTTTCCTCCGGGTGCTCCAGTTTCCCCTACAGTCCAAAGACATGCGGTTAGGTTAACATGGGGCGGCCTTGGGCTGAGGTGTCCTTGTGCAAGGCACCTACCCCCAACTACTCCCTGGGCACTGTAGCATGGCTGCCCACTGCTCTGGGTATGTGTGTGTGTTCACTGCTTCAAATGGGTTAAATGCAGAGGAGGAATTTCACTGTGCTTGAAGTGTACATGTGATAAAGATTTTCTTTCTCTGTTGCAGTTTTTAAATCAAAAGTGTGGTTGTGTCATGTATTTCTCATTTTATCAATATTTTAAGTCTGGTGTTTGTATCTTTTTCTTTATACCTGTTTTATGCGCACTTATCTAAGCTTTATTTGATTTTATCTTTATACTTATACACTCTATATCTTTAGCACTTTACAACTTTTGTTTTAAATATGCTTTCTACACTCACTGGCCACTTTAAATAGGAACTTGTTCTTGATTTTAATGCCGCTTTTCCACTACCAACGCGGCTGAGTTGGGCTGAGCCGTGCAGTGCTGAGTTGGGCTGAGTCGAGCTGAGTGGGGCTGTTGGGGTTGCATTTCGACTACAACCGCACTGAACCGTGCTGGCTGGAAGTGGGTGGACACATTGGGTGGAGTTAGTGAAAGTGGGTGGACGTCACGTGATGTCGTTAGGCGGCGCAAACAGTGACATCAGTGACCTTTTAAGCGGTAGTCTCACGACCCGGATAGTAAACAATAAACATGGAGGACATGGAGTCGTTAGTGTTGCTGTGGCTTGTTGTCACTGACAACGCCAACAGATACTGGCAAGAGCGTATAGATGAGGCGAGGCGCATAAGGCTTCAGAAATTCTCGTAATTCGTAATTCTTCTTCTTCCAGGTTTACGGTGTTTACAGATCCCAGCGTGCGCGCGGGACGTGTGTGGGCATCTGAGGACACTCCTCCTCACCAATCACTGCACGGGGAGTGTCTCCTCACGCCCCTAGCCCCACTCGGCTCGGTTTGGCTCGCTTCAGCCCCACTCCAAAACCGTGCGAGTTTTGGGTGCTGAGTAAGGCTGAAGCGAGCTGAGTCGTGCTGCTCTGAGGTAGTCGAAACGCGAGCCGTGTCGGGCTGAAGTGAGCTGAAAAAGGGTAGTGGAAAAGGGCCATAAGACTCCTGTTCTTGGCTGGCAGGAATGGAACGCAATGCAGGGTTTCCCATACATAGACCATTGTGTGACGCAGCACCACACAATGGATTCCTATCGCCACACAATCAGACTCGCGATTTTGAAAAAAAAAATTCCGTTGCGTATCATTCCGTTCATTAATAGTGCTCTTTCTTCTCGTTCATGCGTGCGCGCACACAGAGATGGAGAGGCCTGCCAGTGCGCATATACCCGGACTGCAAGTAGGCCTGTTAGGCTAATTAAAAATAACGCAGCCTTCCCGATTCGCCTTCCGACCCCTTATTTTAAAAGGTAGCCTACGTCGTGCTCATGATGAGCTTTATCATAGCCTTCTTGGCTTACAGGAAACGGACATCCCTGAGTCAGGCTATAAACCAATTTTGATGCATACAGTAGCAGCTTGACGCGAGGAACCGGCCTTATTGCATTATCCCGTTTATCCCGCTTCAGCAATGACTTCCTTTACAATAGGGCACTTAAGTTTTTTTTACAGGAAGCCACGCAGAATTAAATGTTCTGATAGGGCATGCAGGCTTTGCACCAATTAGGGTAATGCTTTTTCATTATTGTTAGTTGCCTCGGTGTTACCTTAAATGGTTTCTTACATCTAATTATGATATTTTATTTTATTATTTTGTTGTTACACTATACTATTTATTTCATTTTAGTATTGGTTGAGGTAAGTGTTGAGTTCAATATTTAAAATAAAAACCTCCAGCTTGTTTTTTGCAATTTATTCCTTGAATGTCAACTAAAGAATGATTGAAAGATTGCCACCAAAAAGGCAAAAAACTAAGGTAAAAACCAGAGATGCACCGATTGCCCGGCTGCCAATCGGAATCGGCCGATTTTCACGTGATCAAAATTAAAATATGCCGATTTTCTGCCGATCAAAACTTGTGTATCACAGAGATGAAAGTGGAAATACTCGTAATTCACACCTAAGAAGACTGCAGCTACACTGGCAGCTTGAACATGCTTTCTAGTGCGATTGTGTTGCGCTTGCGCAGAACAGTGTCAGTCCTGCACGCCTAACGAGCTCCGGCACGTGCGCCGTTAACAAAAAAAAATAATAATTCACTATATTTGGATATCCAAATATAGTAAAATTTTTTTTGTGCCAGATATTGGATGTGAAAAGAAGAAAATGTTTGTGGTTGTGTGAATTTCCCATTACAGGAATTAATACGTTAGCCTATTACCAAACATCTAGTTAGATTTGTACAAAGAGAGAAAGAAAAAAATGTCTTTTTGTTTGTTTTACAACCTTGGTTGCACTTGATTCCATTGGAAATTACTCTACAAATACACATTTGACAAAGATGATAGAATGGCTATGGTATAAGTCTCATCTCATTATCTCTAGCCGCTTTATCCTTCTACAGGGTCGCAGGCAAGCTGGAGCCTATCCCAGCTGACTACGGGCGAAAGGCAGGGTACACCCTGGACAAGTCGCCAGGTCATCACAGGGTTGACACATAGACACAGACAACCATTCACACTCACATTCACACCTACGGTCAATTTAGAGTCACCAGTTAACCTAACCTGCATGTCTTTGGACTGTGGGGGAAACCGGAGCACCCGGAGGAAACCCACGCGGACACAGGGAGAACATGCAAACTCCGCACAGAAAGGCCCTCGCCGGCCACGGGGCTCGAACCCAGGACCTTCTTGCTGTGAGGCGACAGCGCTAACCACTACACCACCGTGCCGCCCCTATATAAGTATGACTGGAAATTATTTTTGTATTTTGATATTGAATGAAGAAATGGGTTGTTCTATAAGGCATAAGTTTTCAGATCTAAATAGGCTTATGAAAGTGTGTTCCGCAGTAGGCAAATAATATATGAGGGGGAAGTTGTTTTTGTGCCAGATATTGGATAGGAAAAGAAAAAATGTTTGTGTGAATTTCCTATTTCAGGAATTACCAAACATGAAGAAAGATTTTACAAAGAACAATGTCTTTTTGTTTGTTTTCAACCTTTGAGGTGTTGAAAATTTATTACTGAAAATCTGGCAGAATGTTCTATTAAAGAAAAGATAAAAAGAAACTAGTCTTTGTGTGTGCTGTGAAGTGGTTTGAAAAAATGAAATTGGAATCGGCCAAAATCGGTATCGGCAGGTCACACTCCATGGAAAATCAGAAATCGGAATCGGCCCAAAAAATTGCAATCGGTGCATCTCTAGTAAAAACTAAACTTTAACTTCAATTTTGGTGAGTATTTTTCATAAATTTAAAAGACAGGTTTTCCACCAACATCAAGCCCAGCAAACTAATGGCCTGCCCTGTAATGTAAAGTTGGGTCGAGGAATGAAACCAGGTAGGGTTCTGGGAAAAATTGTTTTAGCTGTCTTCTCTTAAAGAACTTAAAAGAATTTAGATTGAACTGAATAATCTCAAATGCTTCTTGTAGCTTTATAGTGGAGCGGATAGCTGGTAAAATATTTCACTTGGTGAGCAAAGCACCAAATTTTGCATGAAACTTTGTCTGCATGTACCTGACCAAAAATCATCGTTGGCCACTCAAGTTTCCACCATTTTCAAGATGGCTGCCATGATTTTCAAAATGGTGTCATTTTTACAGTTTTCGCCTACTAGTTTTATTATTATATGTACCATTTTTAATTTAAATTCTTTTCTTTTGCTAATATCTACCTCAATATGACTCGCCATAATAGTTATTTTGTACAAAACTAACGTGAATACGCACTGCGCATGCGCAAGACATTCCAGAAATACAGACTTTTTTTTATAAATAGCCGTTTACACTAAGACTCAGCGGATCTAATCTTCTGAGCAGTTACAACCAGGGCTTTGAACCAGAATTTTTTTCCTATTGGTTCGTTCCGAACAGAAACGGAATTTTAACGTTTCCGGTTTTGGGTTCCACCATTAAATAGACGTTCCCGAACCGGTTAGAACAAAAAAATTTCGTTCCCGGAACGGTTAATTACGTTCCCTGTCAGCTGTTTAACAAATGGCTATAAAATTATGTCTCTGTCTCATCCAGCTTAAGCCAAATGTAGGCTAATTCTATTACAACCTTCATTAAATAAGACAAGAAATAATTAAAAACAATTATTATTTCAAATGTTGGCGATTTGGATTCTCAGTATGTCTTCCCATCTACACAAACAGAAACAGTGCCAAAAATGAAAGATAATTCGTTTAGTGTGTTACCAAAGGCTAGTCAGGCCCTATAGAGGGCTACCGCATGACGTCACCGCGCTGCGAGATTTTGTTAGGCGCCATATTGGAAGACCAAGTACACATCTATGCAAGTACATACATACATAAAACAAACTACACCTGAAATGTAGCCAGGGCCGGTTCTGCCCTAATCTGGACCCGGGTGCAACATCGCGCAACCCCCCCCCCAAAAACAAAAACACCAGTCTAAATCAGGACAACCATCACATAACTATAACTATAAACATTTTATATCAACTATTTTAACTAAATGGGCTATAATAAATAAGCCTGCAGGCAGCCACGGCGGGCTGCCTCAGAAAAGTAACCATTCAATGACAACTGAAAGCCTGCAGCCACGGCGGGCTGCCTCAGAAAAGTAACCATTTGTCCTACCTTAAAACTCGTTTTGCATTTTCTGCCTCCTTTTTTGTATTTTCAACCCTCCGTTTATTTTCTTTCCTTTTCTGAAAACCCGATTTGTGTCCAGACATTTTGTTCTGCTACTAACGAACTAACTCGTCAGGTCTCGTCTCTCGATCCCGCGATGATTCCCGTGGGAAGGGCAACAACTGATACATTTTTACAAACAGCCAATAGGGAGGTTGCAACGTTCAGGCTCTTCTTTCCTCAGACACTCAGTAATTCACTTATTATCACATGGAGACGTAATAGTAGTCCACTCTCCCGCTCTCTCCATTCAGTCAGCGAACGTCACACAGGAAGTGAACCCCAGCGGGTCATAGAAACTTGCGCAGGAGAAGAATGGCTTTTTAATTTGTAGGCTACGAAAACTTTGAGGAACGAAATAAAAACCGGTATTAACCGGTTACCATTATTTTTAATAAGCGTTTCTGTTCCGGAACATAAAAAATAATAAAGTTTCTGGTTTCGTTTCTGTTCCATGTGAAATAGAAAAAGTTCCCGGTTTTCGTTTTCGTTCCTTGAACCGGTTCAAAGCCCTGGTTACAACTACAGAGAGCATTGCAAGACAGTCCTGATTTAAAGCATTTACAGTTGCCAGAACAGTTTATTCTACATCCACACTTGACCAGTTCCTGACATGATGCTGCTATAGGTGCTACTGACGTCCAATACGGCACCCAAACCCCATCATTTTTTGTCCAACCCCAACTTGATGGTGATGGTATGTCCTGCGTTTTACAAAGTGACTGACCCCATGTGTGTCCAGCCTGTAGAATTGATCTTTTGATGTGTTCGACTAGGGCAGCTCTGGATGGTGGGATGTTGTTATAAGGCCGTTGTTTGCGGGCAAAAAGATCAAGACGAGTCTCATTAACTTTCGTTGAAATACATGATGACAACGAATTCCTCAGTGACATCAATGTCTTGCTCTGTCAAAGAGTCACATGGTTTGCTTAGACTACGGAACGTTTCTGTGGCGTTGTCACACACATTCCAGGCCTGCCATGCTGTCTTTTTCCCTTTTCCAACAAACGCGGAAACGGTATCACAACCCGTGAATGCATGGAAAAAAGGCAATGCCTTTAATCTTGGACCCAGGTTGGCTACAATGGTATGAATTGGTAACCATCTCATATCTTTCCCTTTTCCGAATGTTATCCATAACTGTTCTAAACCCAAATCATCAAACACAGACACACCAATTACAACAACATCTGTGTCGGAGGAAACGATATTGATGGATTTACAACCACTAATCACTGCATGCTTTGCATGCAGAAACATCCTAGTATCGGCCTCTTCGTGAGTACAGGGTGTCAATTCGGATACGACATCACGACCTGTATATACGGGGCGGATCGTAATGTATTTGGGAGACTTTGTATCAATAATGAACAAAACTTACACTGAACCCCATGCCGAGTTTAACGGCAGTAAATTGCACCATTGTGCCCTGGTAGTGTTTGCAATTTACTCTTTTGAGAATATAAAACAACAGTTTCTTAGTTGCCCTTTTGAATCAAACTTTTATCATGCTCCTGGACAGTTTTGATCCAGGTTGAATTATTTTGAAAGAATAGTCATTATAACTTCACTCACATAATAACCAAAGCCTTCTACATTAAAAGTGTGAAAATCCGGCCAAAAAAACGACCACGATAAAGATATATGTCCATATTTCGGAAATTTGGTTGTTGAAAATGACGCCATTTTGAAAACAGCGGCGGCCATCTTTAAAATGGCGGAAATCGCGATGGCCAACGATTGTTTTGGAAACAGTATGGTTTGATCTACATGTGTGCCAATTTTCATGCTTTGCTCACCAAGTGAAATATTCTGGTGAAAATTTCATGTTAGCCGCTACACTATTAAAATAGTCCCAGCAGGTGACTCTGAAGAAAAATACTGTGTGTTTGAACACTGCCCGCTGTAAACACTTTGCATACACCCCAATGATCGACTCCACCGACCGCCACGACACCACCGCGCACGATTCCCTCATCGGCACAGTGGAGCATCGCAAATTGCTACCTGGTCTGTGGGAAACACTGCAATGTGGTCTTCTGCTGTTGCATGCGGAGATGCTTTTCTGCTCACCACGGTTGTAAAGAGTTGCTATGAGTTACTATATCCTTCATGGCAGTTCGAACCAATCTGGCCATTATCCTTTGACCTCTCTTATCAACAAGGCGTTTGTTTCCACCCACAGAACTGTCACTCGTTCAGTTGTTTTTGTTTTTCGCACCATTCTGTCTGTGTAAACTCTAGAGACTGTTGCATGTGAAAACCCCAGGAGATCAGCAGTTTCTGAAATACTCAAACCAGTCCATCTGGCTCAAACCAACACCAACACCCATGCCACAGTGAAAATCTCACTTTGAGATCACAATTCTTCCCATTCTGATGTTTGAAGTGAACATTAACTGAAGCTCTTGTTTTGTATCTGCATGATTTGATGCATTGTGCTGCTGTCAAGGGATCGGCTGATTAGAGAACTGCAAGTGGACGGGTGTTCCTAATAAAGTGGCTGGTGAGTGTGAATAAAATGTACTTATTTATTAATTGAACTAGAGAAAGAGGGAGTGATAGAAAAGACCATTAAACCTTTATAAAATCATTATGACAGAAACTTTAATCCAGAAGTAGAGTAATGCCTGTGGCTGTACAAGTGGGAGTGAACCTCATCTTGGGAATCATTACAGCGTTCGAGTGTGAGACTGTGGAAAAAATGCAGTGTGTGTGTGTGAGAGAGAGAGAGAGGGAGCGAGCGCATAGGAAAGAAGGAGCTCTTTGTGCTGCTGTGACACCGAATACTCTGTACTTAACCTCTTTGAGAGACACAGTAGCAGACGCAGTCCTGTGCAGTACATCAGTGAAAGAGGCAGAAAAAAGAAACAGATTACACTTCTGTCCTGCTTTGTGTTTTTACATCCACATGGAGCTGTATTTCTCTCTCAACGCAGTATCATGTGGCACAGTGTGTCATTTGGCACTGGTTTAAAAAATCTGAAACTGGAAGTGCCTGTGAGGTGCTGCGCCTGAAGTAATCCCCTCTTGATAGTGTGTGAAGTAAGCAGGAGATACTCCAGATAGCACACACACACACACACACACGATCAGCGTCCTATAATGAATGAAAGACACTGAAGACAGATATATATATACGCACTATCCCACTCTTGCCATACCCTATAATGTCATACTCTCTGCTGGACACATCCACCCACACACACACACACACACACACACACACACACACACACACACTCTTGGTAAACAAACCCAACAGACCATCCCTTATTGCTCTTTATCCCTAAGTGAATGAGCAGAATAAGTGGTCTTTTACTGTGAGACATTCCTGCCGAGCTATCCAAAGATAATCAACTCATTCTCCATCTCTCATCTGTCCCTCCTGGCATGGGAGGTGAGTGCCATTTTAGCTACGGTTGGTGACTGCAGATATTGTGTTTTAATCCCTCAAATGGGGAATCATTAAACTAATTTTGATTCTTCTGATCAACCTTCTCTTTACGAACATGACAGAGAGGAAGACAGCGATCATAAGAATCAGCAAGGGGTACAAGAGAAAAGAAAGACATAAGGGAGAAACGAGAAAGAAGAGACTAGTCTCAGCCTCAGATGCTTTCATGCTAGTCAGCTAGTCTCAGATGCTCCGCCCCTGGGAGTGTCTGATGGATTTTGTATACTTTTCTGGCTACAGAAGATGAGATATCGTTACAGAAGATATAGACAGGTACAGGATAAAAGGTGCAAACCAGAAGAGAGAAACTGAGAGAGTAAGACAGCTTCAGCAGCCCTCATGGCAAAAGAAGAGCAGTGTGTTTAATTAAATCCCAGACACCCAGCAGTCATCAGGTTCCTGTTGGGTAGCAGCATGAAAATGCTGAGACAGAAAACAGACAAGTAACAGAACAAATGAGAAGACTACTCCCGAGACACCTCAGTACTTAAGGTAGGATAGTCAGCAGTGTGTGTGTGTGAGATGGGGAAATTAAAAATCCTTTGCATAAGGCAGTGCTCAATTAGAGTGTGTTCTAACACCTTCAATGTTTTTTCTTTATTTTTATTAATTAAAAGACACACTTCATGTCTTAAAGTAATGATGGATGTTGTTTCTCTTTACTTAGTTGAGCGGTTCTTGACATAATATGGATTACTACAGTTATGGAATAGGGATATCTACTGTATTTTTATTATTTGCTATTTACTGTTTAATCTCAAACGTATTAAGAAGGCAAGAAATTGCACTAAGTAAAGGAGAGACGCAGAACCATGGCCTCACTTTTTGTTTATAAATGCCTTGAGACCTCAAGAATGCCACAGGAATAGTTTTAAGCATTAACAATAAATCTAATATAGTAATTTTTATGATTAAAGTGATTTATATAGGTAGCGGTCGGAGTGAATGACCTTGACACCTGTGACGTCACAGCAGGAAGTCTATCGGTCTCATCGCCATTTCCGCTATACTAAAACACAGAGCTGACTGCAACTCCGATCCTCCATTTTGAGCTAATTTATCACCATGCCACGTAGATGTGTTGCTGGCGGGTGCAGCAACATGACAGAAGGTGGATTTACGTTGCATTCATGGTCCAAGAATGTTCAAACTGCAAAGATTTGGACGCATTTTGCGAGAAATTCACGGATTGAACGCCTACAAAGTGGTCTCTCCTCTGCTCTGCACATTTTACTGAAGACTCGTACGAAACCTCTGATCTGTTGAGGAGCGTTGGCTATAAGCCCGTATTGAAAGAGGGTGCAGTATCAACAATTAAAGGAAAAGAAAACTACAAGAAAAGGAAAGTAAGTTCAGTTGCACCAGTTCTCCCGGAGTGTGAGCCGAGCAGTAATGGCGGAGTACTCACACTGTAAAAATTATTTGTTGTTTTAACTTAAAGAAGTTAGTACCCAGGCTGCCTTAAAATTTTGAGTTCATTGAAATTAATATCGTAAGTTAACACAACGAGGCAAACAATTTAACTTATGATATGAATTTCAATGAACTCAAAATTTTAAGGCAGCCCGGGTACTAACTGATTTAAGTTAAAAGAACAAATCATTTTTTACAATGCAGTATGGAGAAAATGGAGAATGAGCAGACCAGTTGTCAGATTTCTCCGCTGGATATGCTTTTTTTAATTTTAATTTTAATTTTTTCCGCTGGATATGTTTGCCTCAGCAGCAATATCTTGCCCTTGCGTGGAAGAAGCGAATGAACGAAGAACTGAAAGTCAGATTGTTTCAAAACAATCGGCCACAAGCTCGGCCTTCAAAAAGCAAGAGCAAAGATGGGTAAGCTCCGACTCTCATTTGGTTACATAACAACAACAACAACAACACTCGTTATTTACCTGTATTAAGATTAATACATGTAACTTGTATTGTGTGTTTAAGTTACCGGAATAAGATTATTTAATTTGCTTCAGAATGTGATTGTCTCAGTTCATCTGATTATTTAATTAGCCTTTTACGCTTTATCAGTGAAAATGCATGCATGTACATGTATGTTGCATAAGTTATAACACCTATCCTGTTTTAATGAGAATCACATGAGACTGTCAGTTCAATTCCATCCAATTCTCTAGACAGCTTTGTTCTCTGGCTTTATTTTGTAAGGTGGGGGCCTCCGTGGCCGACGTGTTACTATTCAATTCACTTTCCGATGGTTCAAACTGATACGATTCTACGTGTATAGCAGTAGCATGTACACACACTCCAATTTCAGGACTATCACAGTCAGATGTATTACTATCTGAGGAATCCGAAGAATCTCCAATAAATCCGAATGAAGAGGCCATTGCAACCACTCTCGCCTGCCGAGTCTAGCTTTGGTCTACAGCACCAGTTCCCGCTGTGACGTCATTCACTCAGGGCTGGCTGGCTCAGCGGGGCAGCTCAAATGCCAACTTTGCAGTCGATTTTAACTCTCAAAAATATATATTTTTTATTCCCAATTATGCAGCATACAAGAGTCAAGGATGGAGATACTATCCACTCAGAAATGTATTTAAAAATAAAGGTTCTGCGTATCTCCTTTAACTTTTGACGAGGCGCATGTTAATTGAAAAGCGTTCCAGGTGACTCCCTCATGAAGCTGGTTAAGATAATGCCAACAGTGTGCAAAGTGTCATCAAGGTAAACGCTGGCTACTTTGAAGAATCTAAACTATGAAACATTGTTTTTTTAATACTTTTTGTTGACCACATAATTCCATATCTGTTCCATGTTATTTCATAGTTTTGACGTCTTCAGTATCGATCTACAATGTAGAAAACAGTTCAATGTCCTTCAGTACCAGTCAAAAGTTTGGACACACCTTCGAATTCAATGTGTTTTTTAATTTTTTTACTTTTATTAATTAAAAGACGTCTAAAAGTAATGATGGACTGTTGTTTCTCTTTACTTTTACAACCCTTCATTGAATACCTTAAATGTGTTTCATGTCTGAAGATTGCTTTATTTTGCCCTGGAGCTATACAATTAACATAGCTAAAAAGTGTGGGAGGATTATATTTCCAAGGTTAGCATTAAACATTACACATCATACATTTATGTGACAGAGCTTCATCCATCCATCCATTATCTGTAGCCGCTTTATCCTGTCCTACAGGGTCGCAGGCAAGCTGGAGCCTATCCCAGCTGACAATGGGTGAGAGACAGGGTACACCCTGGACAAGTCGCCAGGTCATCACAGGGCTGACACATAGGCCAAGTTTACATTAGACCGTATCTGTCTCGTTTTCTTCGCGGATAAACTGTCCGTTTACATTAAAACGCCTGGAAACGCCGGGAAACGGGAATCCGCCAGGGTCCATGTATTCAATCCAGATCGTGTCTGGTCCGGTGCTGTGTAAACATTGAGAATACGCGGATACACGGATACGCTGTGCTGAGCTCTAGCTGGCGTCGTCATTGGACAACGTCACTGTGACATCCACCTTCCTGATTCGCTGGCGTTGGTCATGTGACGTGACTGCTGAAAAACGGCGCGGACTTCCACCTTGTATCACCTTTCATTAAAGAGTATAAAAGTATGAAAATACTGCAAATACTGCCCATTGTGTAGTTATGATTGTCTTTAGGCTTGCCATCCTTCCACTTGCAAGTGGTAAGTGACGCGCATGCCCGATATGCACTGGGATCACACACACAGCGGCTCAGTCCCGAATCACTGCTCGTGCACTTCACTCGCGCGCTCTGTGAGCTGCGCAGGGCCGGAGTGCGCACCCTCCAGAGGGCACTCGCTGTTCAGGGCGGAGTGATTTGGAGCGCAGGATGCCTGCGGAGCTGAGCGTATCCGTGTATTGGCGTTGCTGTGTGCACGCGAATCGTGTATTGGCGTTGCTGTGTGCACGCTAATCGTTTTAAAAACGTTAATCTGATGATCCGCTGATACGGTCTAATGTAAACCCCACCATAGAGACAAACAACCATTCACACTCACGGTCAATTTACAGCCACCAATTAGCCTAACCTGCATGTCTTTGGGGGAAACCAGAGCACCCGGAGGAAACAGGGAGAACATGCAAACTCTGCACAGAAAGGCCCTCACTGGCCACTGGGCTCGAACCCAGGACCTTCTTGTTGTGAGGCAACAGTGCTAACCACTACACCACCGTGCCGCCCCGGAGCTTCATGGAAACAATTTTTTGTTTAAGAAATTGTTAAAGGCATTAGATTCCTATGAGTGTACTGGAAAATGCAAGACCCCTAATTTTGCATTTCAGTTCATTTGAATCATAGATTTGGATCGGTTAGCTAACTGAAATGCAACAACAGTACAGCGCTGGATAAGCCACATGTAACAGTCCAGGAGAAACACATCCAATGTTGCTAACTCTTTTCAGGAAAAAATGGCTAACACATGCACGAAAAGTCACCAGAAATTCAATTCCATTTTATTACTAAAGCACTTTTAACTTTCAGTACATTGTCACAAAGTAGCGTTACAGAAATTTTAATTATAAACTTTCACTTATCCCTAATGAGCAAGCCAAAGGTGAAGTAGCAAGGAAAAACTCCCTGAGACGACAGGAGGGGAAGAAACCCTGAGTGTTGGACAAATAATAGTAATCAGTGATCGGTCATTAGGAATTTCAAATTCAAAGCACTTTATTTTTCCCTTAGGAGCTTCATATGGGAAAAGCATCGGTGCGTATCCAATTTATCTACCCACACACACATTACATACAACATACCCCATGGACCAATTAACAGTGGAAAATAAAGCTTACAAAGCACGATAAATAGCATGTAATAAAAAAAAATAATAAATAATTAAAGGAATATTAAATACATTAGGCGGCACGGTGGTGTAGTGGTTAGCGCTGTCGCCTCACAGCAAGAAGGTCCTGGGTTCGAGCCCCGGGGCCGGCGAGGGCCTTTCTGTGTGGAGTTTGCATGTTCTCCCCGTGTCCACGTGGGTTTCCTCCGGGTGCTCCGGTTTCCCCCACAGTCCAAAGACATGCAGGTTAGGTTAACTGGTGACTCTAAATTGACCGTGAGTGTGAATGGTTGTCTATGTGTCAGCCCTGTGATGACCTGGCGACTTGTCCAGGGTGTACCCCGCCTTTCACCCATAGTCAGCTGGGATAGGCTCCAGCTTGCCTGCGACCCTGTAGAAGGATAAAGCGGCTAGAGATAATGAGATGAGATTAAATACATTGATATTTCTGAAGAAAAAAAAGTGTTCAACCATTTATAATGGATATAGGTACAAAACTTGACGACTCTCTGAGTCCTGAAGGTGAGTGATCTGTATCTCTGACCTGAAGGTAAAAGACAGTATTGACTGTACAGTAGTGTCCAAGGCTATTTGTGTTCCTTTTAATTTAGTCCTTCTATTGTAGAAGCTGATAAGTGGTTCCTGCTCCAATCCAGTTATTTTACTGCTCAATGTTGTGATTTTGTTTAGTGGGTTGTGATGAATGTTAGATAGTGACCCAAACCAGGCTGAAATATTGAAAGTAATTAGAAATTTGATAAAACATTTGTAAAAAGCCATCAGGACTGATTGGTGAGCCTGAAGTCTGCGGAGTTTCCTCCAGAAAAAGAGGCGCTGCTGACCAGTGTTGGGCAGTAACATGTTACTGTAATTTGAATACTTTCTGAAGTGACGAGTAACGTACTGTAACAGATTACAATTTCTAAAACGGTAATTATAATGCAGTTACTGATCCAAGTATCACCTGACCGTGATTTGAATTTTGTCCTAGATAGGCTATTGTACTATGACGTGAATGCGCAGCAGGTCAGACAAACAAAGATGGAGGGTGAGCTAGTGGAAGAGAAATCTGCTTTCCAAAGTTGGAAATACTGCCATTATTTTGAAGTTGTGAGAACCAGAGATGCAGAGAACACTGTCGTCCGTTGTAAACTCTGTCAGTCGAACAACAAAACGCTTTCAACTGTGAAAAATATATCAGTGAATTTATTGAAGCATCTGACGCGGCAACACAGCAATGTGAAACTTGTGGAAAAAAACACAGGCGCTGATAGGGATGCATGCACTCCGGCTAAACAACAAGAACAACTGGGCTTCAGAACAGAAAACTGTGGTAGAGAGAAGTTGAGTGGAAAGGATCTGAATAAGCTCGTTGCTGACTATATCGTAGAAGAGATGTTACCTGTTTCCACTGTTGACTCGTCCACATTTTGAAGCATTATAGAGAAAATACCCACGAAGAGCAATGCTAGGCTGCTACAGAGAAAGACGACCTCGAGAGTGAATATGCGGTGATGGAATCTAATTTGAAGGCCGCAATCAGAGAGGTAAACTTTGCGTCCACCACAGCTGACATCTGGACAGTTAACAACAAAAGTTTTCTAGGTATAACAGTTCACTGGATCGGCGCAATATGGGCCTTTAGCCTACCTGTGAGGAATTTGTAAACGTCAATAGACTTTTGTTCCAAGAAAGTGGATTAATTTGTAAAACAAGTGTTGTCAGGAGGCGGCACGGTGGTGTAGTGGTTAGCGCTGTCGCCTCACAGCAAGAAGGTCCGGGTTCGAGCCCCGTGGCTGGCGAGGGCCTTTCTGTGCGGAGTTTGCATTTTCTCCCCGTGTCTGTGTGGGTTTCCTCCGGGTGCTCCGGTTTCCCCCACAGTCCAAAGACATGCAGGTTAGGTTAACTGGTGACTCTAAATTGACCGTAGGTGTGAGTGTGAATGGTTGTCTGTGTCTACGTGTCAGCCCTGTGATGACCTGGCGACTTGTCCAGGGTGTACCCCGCCTCTCGCCCGTAGTCAGCTGGGATAGGCACCAGCTTGCCTGCGACCCTGTAGAACAGGATAAAGCGGCTAGAGATAATGAGATGAGATGAGAAGTGTTGTCAGGCAAAACAAACCTCGCCTGGCAGCATTTGTTTCATACCTATATGTTGATAATGGTAATATTTCTCAATCATCAGCTGTCAGGTTATAGTCCTATGAAAATCCATGACCTTGAGTTTGACATTTCAAAGTCATTCAAGGTCAAAGGTCATGGCGGCAACTGAAAGCCCATATGGAACTTCTTATATCTTGATAATGGTAAACATCTTGGAATGGGATACACTTCAAGCACAGTGAGAGTCATCCTCTGCATTTAACCCATCTGAAGCAGTGAACACACACACACACACACACACACACCCCGAGCAGTGGGCAGCCATACTACAGCACCCGGGGAGCAGTCAGGGGTTAGGTACCTTGCTCAAGGGCACCTCAGCCCAAGGCCGCCCTACGTTAACCTAACCGCATGTCTTTGAACTGTGGGGGGAACTGGAGCACCTGGAGGAAACCCATGCAGACACGAGAACATGCAAATTCCACACAGAAAGGCCCCCGCCGGCGGCTGGGCTCGAACCCAGAACCTTCTTGCTGTGAGGCAACAGTGCTAACCACTACACCACCGTGCCGCCCAAGGGGACCTGCCAAGCCGCTTGCTTTTTACTTACCCAGCTTGGCAGGGGTGTTTGGGTGGGCGCAGCTCCGCTCGCTGTGTGAGAGCACCTTGCTGCTGCCCCAGTTATAAAGTTATAGCCCTTTGAAAACCCATGACCTTCAGTTTGACCTTTCAAGGTCACTCAAGGTCAAAGATCATTGTGCCAAATGAAAGCCCATATGGCACTTCCTATAAGTTGATAATGGTAAATATCTGTCTACCATCAACCGTTTTGAAGTTACCTCTGAAAATCCGTGACCTTGAGTTTGACTTTTCAAGGTCACTCAAGGTCAAAGATCATGGTGCCAAATGAAAGGTCATATGGGAGTTCCTATATGCTCATAATAGTAAACATTTGTATATCGGCAACCGTTTTTGAGTTATAATGGAAAATATGTTATTTTGACCGAAAGGTTGACCTTTCCGGTGACCTTGACCTTCACCTTGACCCGATTACTCCCAAACTTTAATCAGGTAATCTACAGACCATTGCCCACCTACCCTGAAAATTTGCAGTCAATTGGTGCAACCGTCTAGACGCTAGATTGTTAATAGACACACATACGCACAAACAAACTACGCTAATTACAATACCTCGCACCGCTTACTCCGTCGCAGGCGAGGTAATGAGCCAAGCAGGCTGTACGTCACTTTTTCAGAAGAGGGGTAGCAAATGTAATGTAACGAGTAATGAAACTAATTAGTTTTGATACCAAGTAATCAGTAAAGTAATTTGATCACCTTTTAAAGGCAGTAATTTGTGTCTGTGTGGGTTTCCTCCGGGTGCTCCGGTTTCCCCCACAGTCCAAAGACATGCAGGTTAGGTTAACTGGTGACTCTAAATTGACCGTAGGTGTGAATGTGAGTGTGAATGGTTGTCTGTGTCTATGTGTCAGCCCTGTGATGACCTGGCGACTTGTCCAGGGTGTACCCCGCCTTTCGCCCATAGTCAGCTGGGATAGGCTCCAGCTTGCCCGCGACCCTGTAGAACAGGATAAAGTGGTTACAGATAATGGATGGATGGAACTAATTACTCTTCCTGAGTAACTTGCCCAACACTGCTGCTGACACTTAGAAAAGATGTTTTCAGTGTTCAGTTGAAAGGTAAGTCTGTGATCAATTATTGTCCCAAGGTATCAATATGACTCAACCCTATCTATTTGGAAGTAGTCATAATCAGAAATTCGCCGTAAAAATGTCGGGGAAGTGCAACTCAGGGAGGTATGTCGACCAAACCTGCCATCTCATTTTATGAATCCAATTGCTGTGATGTAAACTGGAAAGCTGTATCAAGTGCAGGACAGTCACTTATGTCAAAAGTCTCCAGATTGACCACAAGGCTCTTTTTTTTGAATAAAGTCATTAAAGGGGTTAAATTGTGTAAACCTGAGTGACGTTGATGTGAATTCCCACACTGAAGGAGCACAACAGCAGTAGGAGCCATCATCTCATTATCTCTAGCCACTTTATCCTTCTACAGGGTCACAGGCAAGCTGGAGCCTATCCCAGCTGACTACGGGCGAAAGGCGGGGTACACCCTGGACAAGTCGCCAGGTCATCACAGGGCTGACACATAGACACAGACAACCATTCACACTCACATTCACACCTACGGTCAATTTAGAGTCACCAGTTAACCTAACCTGCATGTCTTTGGACTGTGGGGGAAACCGGAGCACCCGGAGGAAACCCATGCGGACACAGGGAGAACGTGCAAACTCCGCACAGAAAGGCCCTCGCCGGCCACGGGGCTCGAACCCGGACCTTCTTGCTGTGAGGCGACAGCGCTAACCACTACACCACCGTGCTGCCCGGGAGCCATCATGAAGCTGGAATTATTTTCTTCACCTTCTTTGTTATCAGTTCACTGAGTAAAACTACACAAGAGAGTTAACAACACTGCAATGGAAACCCGTCGAGAGAGAGAGTTAAAAGTCGCTCATGTGCGTTCTTACAGTTTTTACAGATTTTATCGTACTCAATTTTTTTATTCCACTTTTTTTAATGATCCACTTTGTAAGTCAAACTCTGACAGTACAATTGTGTTGTTCTGTGTTGTGCTAAAAAAAACACACAAAAAAAACTGAGACAGAAAGAGAGAGAGAGAGAGAGAGAGAGAGAGAGAGTGGTAGAGATCCATCAGCTTGGCGTGTGTCTCTCCTTGTTGCTCCCAGTGGGATCTCAGCCCGGTGGGCCGGCAACCGTTACCTTGGCAACGGGCAGCCAATGAAGCGTGTTTGCTCTCTGACTGACACTTGCTCTTTTTCTTCTCTGAGAAATAAGCAGCTCAATAGAGGATGATGAGCCAGAACTGAAAACACATGCCATGGACAGGCTATCGTTCAGCAGTATGTCTAGAGGAATCTCTCTGTACATCTCTCTCGCTCACCTTTCATCCTCAGTCCAATTAGGCCCATATCTGCCCACATATAACTTTAATTAAGCATGCAAATCTTCCACTCTGATTTGCTGGTGAAGGTGTCTCATGACTGCCTACTTTTGACAGCATTACCTTGGTGACCCACGGAGCTTGTGACAGCCCCTAGTGAGCCTCTGTGGCCTGGGAATGAAAGGAGAAGAGAAAAAAAGCCGCAGAGAGAGAGAGAGCTCTCCCATTAAGGGTGGATGATTTCCCTAATGCAGTGAATGCAATTAAGACATAGAAACAGATTTCAGTTATAAACTGAAATAGTCACATACGTGTATGGAAATTGGAGATTTCAGGGAAGTTATTAGAAATTTTTATCTCATCTCATTATCTCTAGCCACTTTATCCTGTTCTACAGGGTCGCAGGCAAGCTGGAGCCTATCCCAGCTGACTACGGGCGAAAGGCGGGGTACACCCTGGACAAGTCCCCAGATCATCGCAGGGCTGACACATAGACACAGACAACCATTCACACTCACATTCACACCTACGGTCAATTTAGAGTCACCAGTTAACCTAACCTGCATGTCTTTGGACTGTGGGGGAAACCGGAGCACCCGGAGGAAACCCACGCGGACACGGGGAGAACATGCAAACTCCGCACAGAAAGGCCCTCGCCGGCCACAGGGCTCAAACCCAGACCTTCTTGCTGTGAGGCGACAGTGCTAACCACTACACCACTCTGCTGCCCTGAAAAAATGTATTGTTCTTTTAAAACATTATGTTTCCTGGAAATTTTGTCATGCTTCTCTCTCGCACTCTTTGTGTGTGTGTGTGTGTGTGTGTGTGTGTGTGTGTGTGTGTGTGTACATGCATCACAGCATCCAGCACCTGTATATGTGGGTTAGTGAACTACACTGGACCATGTAGTTTAAACTGTGTTAAATTTAAACACAGGGCAGTTTTGTTTTGTTTTGGCATACTCAAAAGCCTGTATATTGCAAACATGCCGAACATGACGAAACCAAAACTTTAAAAGACATTAGGCATGTAATGATATATCGTGTGATGATAAATCACGATACAAATTTATCACAATTCAAATCAATGAAATAATAAAATGAATCACAATTATTATGAAGGCGGCGCAGTGGTGTCGTGGTTAGCGCTGTCGCCTCACAGCAAGAAGGTTCTGGGTTCGAGCCCAGTGGCCGGCGAGGGCCTTTCTGTGTGGAGTTTGCATGTTCTCCCCGTGTCTGTGTGGGTTTCCTCCGGGTGCTCCGGTTTCCCCCGCAGTCCAAAGACATGCAGGTTAGGTTAACTGGTGACTCTAAATTGACCGTAGGTGTGAATGTGAGTGTGAATGGTTGTTTGTCTCTGTGTGTCAGTCCTGCGATGACCCGGCGACTTGTCCAGGGTGTACCCCGCCTCTCACCCATAGTCAGCTGGGATAGGCTCCAGCTTGCCCGCGACCTTGTACAGGATAAGCGGCTACAGATAATGGATGGATGGACAATTATTATCAGGCTGCATAATCTCTAAGTTTTTCCAAGCTGTAATTGTATTTTTTACACAGCAGAGGGTGCAATAACGTACAATAGCGGGAATACATGTGACTTCACTATTGACAAAAGTTACACAGTGCTAACACAGCTCTGCGAAATCAGAGCTCTCTTTCTACAGATTGCTGAAAGCTAAAGAAAAGAGAAGCAAATGGAGGTAATACAAATGTTCATAAAAGTTTATTAAGAAAAGGGCTATTTGTTCTTTGCTTTTTTACATTTTTAATAAAAGGAATGTTTTAGTTAAAATGTTATTTTATTATAAGGCACAAGCTACTTCCGGTAAAATCATGCGCTCTGATTGGTTCCTTGGAGGGCAGTATTTTCCCGTAATACCCGTGGGTGATTACGGACTTTCTTTCCAAGGCGTCGGCTTGCAACGAAGAGCGTTCAGAAACTGCTAACAGAAATTCAGTTTTGAAACCGCTAGCTGTTTATTCTACATGCGTGACTCAACTACGTTACAAATATGACGTGACTGAAAGCAACGTCACGTCTCATTATAATGAGCGTCTATTTTAATCTTAGAAATAAAAAAGCCATATAATAAACTCATTATTAACCTTGCTTGCTCGGTCTTTATGGGAAAATATCAGACCGAGGTCCGTACGGTCAAGACCTCGGTCTAATATTTTCCCATAAAGACCTCGTGCTCAGTTAATAAGTAGTTAATATTTTACTCTAACCTTTATAAATGTGCGTAAATAATTATTGTTGTAATGTTATTGTCGCCAGGTCATCACAGGGCTGACACATAGACACAGACAACCATTCACACTCACGGTCAATTTAGAGTCACCAGTTAATCTAACCTGCATGTCTTTGGACTGTGGGGGAAACCAGAGCACCCGGAGGAAACCCACGCGGACAACATGCAAACTCCGCACAGAAAAGCCCTCGCCGGCCACGGGGCTCGAACCCGGACCTTCTTGCTGTGAGGCGACAGTGCTAACCACTACACCACCGTGCCGCCCCATCATGAACCCAACATTGCAAATTAAATTGAATCCAATTATGAATTGGGTGAATCGTGACATGCCTAAAACCACTGAAGAAAGTTTAGTCCCCAAAAAATGATCTCTAATTAGATAGTAACTGCGTAAATCCTGTAGGCACACTGATGTGTGTAGCCATAAGAAAACACAACACAGTACACGTTCACTGTAATTCACAAGAAGGGAAGAGAGCACTGCACAATCACAGTTGATTTTAGTGAGCAATATTCATTTATTCACTTGTTTAACAGTATTATATGCATTAATATCATAAAATGGTTCAAAAATACAGATAACTGTATAACGGTGATGTAATTTTGGTGTCTTTTAGAAGTATAAGATATGATGTAGATTGTAATGTTTATATCACAGAAACTAAAAATGAAGAGTTTGTTTTTTTAAAAAAAAGCATTATAAACCAAATTCTCCCTTTGTATTTTTAATCAATGTAATCGAGGGCATATGGCTCACCAAATACTGTATTGCTGGGTTTCAGTCAGGTGACTTTTTTTTTTTAGCGGTTTTACCGGAAGTGAAATAGCTGGTGGTCTAAACGGCTGCCGTAGTGCAAACAACTATCGATAACTTATCAGAGTACGCTTGTAATCTAGAAGCCACTGCTGGCTTTAGATCTATTCAGAAGGTTGCTATGTGCAATGGAATCGACCCCTACAGTCTGGGAAAGAAGGATTTGTCATATGATCTCGAAAACTACCCTTCAGTCAAGTTCCCCGACATCTCGAACTATCTGGTGTTGCAGACGTCCTTCTACACCGCAAAACAGATGAAAGTGTGGAAGAGTATGGAGGCTTATGACTTTTTTGTACGTGGCTGGGTAAAGGGCCTCGGGATCAAATCACTGCTGAATGAATCCTGTATTGTTTTTGCCCGTGTAAGTAGTTTTTTTTAAGCTTCTCGTTCATGTCTTTACAACGAAGCGCTGCAAGTTGAAGTGTAAACAAACAACAGTTGGCTTGATTCTCACTTGTGCAGGCTCTTATCTCTCAGCTAAATCATCCACAAAGATCATCAGAAACCCCTTTAAAGACCTGGATCTTAGTTAAACAAGACGGAGAAGTGATCACGGCGCATTGTAACTGTATGGCTGGGGAAGAATTTTGTCGCGACCTTCATGCATATGGACTTTGTGAGGAGGAAACAAAGAAACATTTGGGGACTTTAGCGCTTCGTGACTAAAAAAAGTACCGTAAAGTAACGATACATAGCAAGAAAAGTACTTGGAAAAAAATACGAGCTGAGAGGGAGGTATAAACCTTTCACCAAGTGATCACTGCAAACTCAAGCAGGCTTTGACTCGTCTCCCTTCGATTTCAGTGAGAGGTTCAAAAGCCACCTTTCTCGACATCTTTTTGTGAAATCCTGTGTTTGTTCACCCTTTTTTATTAGTTCACGGGGAACCCTGAAGAAACTTTTATCAGTTTCACGGTTTGATTGATTCGAACAACCTAAAATAACGCAAGCGCAAGGCATTTTTCATGCGAGTAATGCACCTTCTCCGTACAAATGCTTTGTCAACTGAGCTTTGGTAGACCACCAGCTAAAGTTTAGAATAACTAATGACGCGAATGTGACGTCATGTGAAACCCAGCAATAAGTGCTAATTATGGCTGCTCACGTTATGAGCAGACTTGCTTGTTTACAAGTTAAAAGAGTAGCTTCTTCGATAAGACACTTCTGACACATCTGCTTTCTTACATCTCTCTTACTTTCTTAAAAAATAATGGATACTTGTAAAGAGAATAAAATCTCTGTGTCTGAGATCTTTCTCAGAGCTAACATGCATCAGCTCCACTGACATAAACACTATTTCAGTCTTAAATTTGAAACTTTATTTTAGTACGGTGAAAAATTCCTGGATTTTTACATGATCTGCTCTGAATGTAAGCATCACAGGAAAAAACTAGATAGAACTCAACGCCAACGGCGTCGATGGGGATGCCTCCGCCTGGTAGACTACACGCCTTATTAAGTTGTGATTTGGGGATGGACATTTGACCTCACAGTAATCTTGACCTGTGACCTTTTAACCTCAAAATCTAATCAGTTCATGTTTGTCCCAAAGCGCAGAAATGGTGAAAGTTTGGTGAAATTCCTTTCATTTGCCTTGGCAATATTGTGTTCACAAGGTTTTCGGACAGACATTTGACCTCACAGTGACCTTGACCTTAGACCTTTTGATCTCAAAATCTAATCATCTCATCTTTGTCCCAAAGCGCACAAATGGTGAAAGTTTGGTGAAATTCCTTTCATTACCTCCGCCAAGGAGGTTATGTTTTCGGTAGCGTTGGTTTGTTTGTTTGTTTGTTAGCAACATTACAGAAAAAGTTATGAACGGATTGCTCTGAAATTTTTTCCAGAGGTGTGACTGGGCACAAGTAACAATCCATTAAATTTTGGCGGTGATCCGGATCACCTTCTGGATCCCGGATTTTTTTAAAGGATTCTTGGCGGAGGTCTGCGCTCTCCGAGTGCTTTTCTAGTTAGTCTTTGAGATATGGCGTTCACAAAGTTTGGGGATGGACATTTGACCTCACAGTAATCTTGACCTGTGACCTTTTAACCTCAAAATCTAATCAGTTCATGTTTGTCCCCAAATGCACAAATGGTGAAAGTTTGGCGAAATTCCTTTCATTAGCCTTGGAGATATTGTGTTCACAAGGTTTTCGGACAGACATTTGACCTCACAGTGACTTTGACCTTAGACCTTTTGATCTCAAAATCTAATCATTTCATCTTTGTCCCAAAGTGCACAAATGGTGAAAGTTTGGTGAAATTCTTTTCATTAGTCTTTGACATATAGTGTTCACAAAGTTTGGGGATGGACATTTGACCTCACAGTAATCTTGACCTGTGACCTTTTAACCTCAAAATCTAATCATTTCATCTTTGTCCCAAAGTGCACAAATGGTGAAAGTTTGGTGAAATTCTTTTCATTAGTCTTTGACATATAGTGTTCACAAAGTTTGGGGATGGACATTTGACCTCACAGTAATCTTGACCTGTGACCTTTTAACCTCAAAATCTAATCAGTTCATGTTTGTCCCAAAGCGTACAAATGGTGAAAGTTTGGTGAAATTCCTTTCATTAGCCTTTGAGATATCGTTTTCACAAGGTTTCGGGACGGACGCACGCACGGACGGACGGACGGACGCACGCACGGACAGACGGACAACCCGACATCATAATGCCTCCTGCACCTTAAGGTGGCAGAGGCATAAAAAAGTTATGACTAAGTGAAATTAAGTCTTAAATCAGGAAAGGCAATCACACCTAATCTAACAACAAGTACAAACATATAAACATAAACCTTTCAATTATTGTTCACTGATTGTGCAAGATGCTTGAACACTGTGAAAAATTTGCACTATAGGATGCTTTAAAGGGGAACTGAAGGCAATTTTTTTATTATCAAAATTCTATTTATCTAATTTTATTAAATATAGAAATGCATTTTTGACAGCTATTTTGTCACTGCTATAGCAAGTTATGAGTGTTTGAAATATGCTCTGTAATATATCAGTCCATATGTCAAAGCAATGGCCATAAATGAGATTCGCTGAGACCTGTGCGAGACATCATCGTAGGGCAGAAGTAAAATATACAGCGGAAATCAAAGTGACCAACATCTGCCAACGTTCCCTGTGTCCGAAATCGCTCATTCGTTCACTACTCACTATATAGGGAATTACTATATAGAGGACTATATAGTGAGCTCATTGGTAAAATGAAAAAACGCTTTTGGACACTAGTCTTTCGCGCTGGTACTTACATCATTACTGTCACACAATTAAAACGTGCCAGATCAGTCGGCTGGTGGGTTTTCGAAATAATAAATACATGCATGCATTTTTGTGATAAATCCATATTATACTGAGCGTATTTCCCACATTAATCAATACAAAGTACCTGCATCTTTCAGTTCTTTTTTTTTTTTAAATCAAGGCTGAACACTTTCTTCTTTGCCGCTGCCTTTTATTAAATCAAATTTTAGACTTATAATTTGATTTCTTTCAGTGCAACCGCAATGCACGATGGGATATATTTCTTTGGTTAGTGACCATCGGTTGTACACTACTTTTCATGATGCATTGTGGGATGCTTTGAGTGCACTATATAGGGTGTAAATAATCCTCACTAAGGTTTCAGACAGCACTACAAAATGGTGTCCCCAATATATAGTGCCCTATATAGTGAGTAGGGAGCGATTTCGGACACAGGGGTTGTCAAAAGACGCGCTCGCCCTCTTTCGAATGCTGATGTAACCAAGCTGGAAGTTTTGTTTGTTTTGATAGCAATCAGGAAAGTTGGAAAAAAGTAGGCAGTAATTGTCATTTAAACTTGTTTTTGTGCAATATTTCATTTGGAAAACGGTTTTCAAAATGGCGGCACTGACACCTGGCTGACACTTCACGTTTCGAAGTCTCGCACAAGTCTCGTGAAGATCGCGCGGATGAGCGACGCCTGCCGTGGACCAAACGAACTAAATTCAACATGGCTAAAAACCGAATAGGCCGATAAGTATAATATTTAATTGCAATTAGTTGCCAATGCGAGTCACGATATAAGGTTACTAAAACCGAAAACGCAACTGAGTAACATGCTAATTAAGAAATAAAACAAGTTTAAAAATGACTTCAGTTCCACTTTAACACAACAAACCTGCAAGAATCAAGAATTTATGAACAATCTGAACACTGTGAGACATAAAGCTTTCAGCTCTACAAATGCAGACATAGATGGAGTGGAAGAAGCTCCATGTTTCCTGTGTTTCCCTTTGCCCTGAGTGAGTGATCCCAACAACCTTTTCTCTTCCTCTCTGTCTCTGAGTCATTCTCTCTCTCTCTCTCTCTTCTTCTCTCTCTTTTCTTGCTGCCTGACCCACATAATGCCTCTACAGAGAATACGGCAACTCACTGAACTAGATTCTGAGGCCACCTCACGCACCCTCCCAAAAACACACTCCCTCCTACCATCTAGAATACGCCAGGCTTTAGCATCCTGTCAGCATGGGAGGTGCCTGAGGACAAGCACTGATACTGATCCAATAGATGAAGACAACAAACACTAAAGACCATGATTCCAATCCGTTCAGAAATTCTTTGGCAAAACTTCTTGCAACATGGAAACTACATAGCAGCAAGTCGGTGTATGCACACAAAGGCTTCATACATGCACATGTCCATGTGTGTGTGTGCTTATTCACAGATACACACACGCACACATATACATGCACACACCCACTTTGAGTCAACAGCAAGATGGTTGGAACATTCTCAGTGCTTCTCTCAAAGAGACCTGTCCTAATTTTTCCTGACAAGGAAATGTGAGCTGAGCAGAGACACCACACACACACGTTCACACATTATGCTCAGGTCAGAACCCTGCCACGCTGTTAAACACAATAGATCTTTGCTATAATTTTGGTCTCCACAAAAGGCTGAGAGGACAATGTTAAAGGAAGATCAACTTAAAATGTACTGTTTTATTAACTACGGACCTTTTTTACTGCTTAACACTTGCTATTACACTTCTTTTCTCTCTTTAAATAATGTCCATATTCTATAACCTCCACTGCTTTAATACATAGCTTGCATAGCAGGTGAATTGTTCACTTTGTTCTTTTTCTCTCATTCTCTGCACTGATCCATTATCTGAAAATCCTAATGCTGCTTTTACATCATACACTCACACTCACTCGCTGTGAGCCATCGCTGCTAGGAGCGCTAGCAGCTGTGCTATGAAAATGCCATATTGACACTTGCTTATATTTTGAGAGGACCACAGATGTGCTGTTCAAATATTGTCACCATTTTCAGGTATATATATAAATATATATACAGAGAGAGAGAGAGAGGGAGAGACAGAGACAGAGGGTCTGGGTTTCTGTTAACCTGCATAATCAGTGTTCCAGCTAGTTTATTTTGCCCTCCAGAACGTGCACCCTGCCCTCAAATACCAGCACCACTCCCAAATTTATATGCTTATATGCGCCCTACTCATGATTTTCCAGAACTTTCCAAGCCCCCAGCACATCCATTCCGTCAGAAATAAAGTGTGCTCGAACGAGTGTTGCCGACTTGCTTGTTGACCAAATCACAACACACTATTAGCGTGAGGTCATAGTCATGCTCTGTTGACCATTTCGCCTTATTACAATAACGAGTCAGTGAAGCAAGGTACGTTTGAAAAGCAGTCATGCCTACAAATACGCAAAAGAAAAAAGAACTGGTTCAAACAGCAAGGAGCTAGCATCTCTGTTTACCAGAACGTAAGTAGATCTAGAAGTTGACGACTAAACAAATTCAATCAAAAGTTCAGACCGACAGATCTAGACTCTAGATATACATTACTGTACAAAAGTCTTAGGCTCATGTAAAGAAATGCTGTAGACCAAGTATGGCTGAAAAATAATGAACTGAAATGGTTCAACATTACAAAAAATACTATAAACAGTAATCAATAAGCCATAATAAATGACACAAAGTCAATATTTGGTGTGAAATGATCCTTTGCTTTAAAAAAAAAAAAATAGTAGTCTCAGATCCAATGAGTGCAGTTTGATAAGGAAATGAGCTGTAGGTTTTACTGAGCATCTTACAGAACCAGCCACAGTTCTTCTGGACACTTTGACTCTCACACTCGCGTCTTCATTTTGCACCAAAACCCAGCAGCCTTCATTATGTTTTCTTTTTTAATCTGAAAGTGGTCTCTTATGTCATATGCTGCTCAGATACAAACTTTTTTTGCTGTTGTAACATGTAATTTTGTGCTGGAAAACGAACGTTTGGACTCTAAAATGTTTTTGTACCGACTCGGTAATGTAGAAGTCATAAAATAGAAATCTATAACAAAGTTTGTATGGAAAAAAATAAGGTGCCTAAGACTTTTGCACAGTACTATAGATCTATAGAAAATCTAGTCACTAACGTTAACATTAACGTGTTCGACTAAATCTAATCGAACATTATTATCCCAGACTTATATCGATGATCAATTAACGCTATAAGTATTACTATTATTAGTAGTCTTAACTAACATGAGACTGTCACGTTAATGGGCAACAGATGGACGTAAGTGCTGAAAGAGTTTATTGAAAAGCATGCTGGTAGACAGTTCCAAAATGTCCTTGCGGCGCACGCTGCCCGCTCAGAGCAAAATGCACGTGGACGTGAGTGATGGTTTGAAGCGTGCCAAGTACGAATACGACATTATGAAGCATTGTATTAATGGTTAAAGAAGAAGTTTCAGATTTGCTTATTTTACAAAAGTAACCTAAGAAGCCAAGAAGCCTTTATTGGTCACATGTACACTTAAGTACACAGTGAAATTCCTCCTCTGCATTTAACCCATCTGAAGCAGTGAATACTGTCATAACCCCGCTCCTTGGGAATTGACCAAGAAGAAGAGATTTTTGTTCAACTGCTCATTAAGTCCATCCATCCATCTATCCATCCATTATCTGTAACAGCTTATCCTGTGCAGGGTAACGGGCAAGCTGGAGCCTATCCCAGCAGACTATGGGTGAGAGGCGGGGTACACCCTGGACAAGTCACCAGGTCATCACAGGGCTGACACATAGCCCATGTTTACATTAGACCGTATCAGCGGATCATCAGATTAATGTTTTTAAAACGATTAGTGTGCACACAGCAACACCAATACACGATTTGCGTGCACACAGCAACGCCAATACACGGATACGCTTGGCTCCGCAGGCATCCTGCGCTCCAAATCACTCCACCCTGAACAGCGAGTGCCCTCTGGAGGGTGCGCACTCCGGCCCTGCGCAGCTCACAGAGCGCGCGAGTGAAGTGCGCGAGCCACGATTCGGGACTGAGCCGCTGTGTGTGTGATCCCAGCGCATATCACTTACCACTTGCAAGTGGAAGGATGGCAAGCCTAAAGACAATCATAACTACACAATGGGCAGTATTTGCATCAGTATTTGCAGTATTTTCATACTTTTATACTCTTTAATGAAAGGTGATACAAGGCGGAAGTCTGCGCCGTTTTTCAGCAGTTGCGTCACATGACCAATGGCAGCGAATCAGGAAGGTGGATGTCACAGTGACGTTGTCCAATGACGGCGCCAGCTAGAGCTCAGCACAGCGTATCCGCGTATCTCAATGTTTACACAGCACCGGAGCTGACACGATCTAGATTGAATACGTGGACCCTGGCGGATTCCCGTTTCCCGGCATTTCCAGGCGGTTTAATGTAAACGGACAGTGCATCCGCGAAGAAAACGAGACAGATACGGTCTAATGTAAATGTAGCCATAGAGAGAGACAACCATTCACACTCAATTTAGAGCCATCAATTAACCTAACCTGCATGCCTTTGGACTGTGGGGGAAACTGGAGCACCCGGAGGAAACCCATGCAGACACGAGGAGAACATGCAAACTCCTCACAGAAAGGCCTTCGCTGGCATCGACCCCAGAACCTTCTTGCTGTGAGGCAACAGTGCTAACCACTACACCACTGTGCCGCCGCTGAGCAATAGTTCATGAAATTGAATTGGAAACATATTTTTCACATTCAATTAAATGCTACGAGGACTATTGTGGTGGATGCAACTGAAATCCTGTACCAAATATTAGGTCTCGGAGACCCGAATGACTTTCACAAAAGGACAAAACCCAGCTTTAATCACATATCATCACAGACCTTTCACAATCGTGTTTTGTTGACTTTTTTTTTAAATTGCTCCTATTTTGTGCAGTACTGCAATGGAAACCTGGCTAGTGACAGAGAGAGAGAGAGTGTCCTACAAGTCCTGTGTTATTTTGGGGAAGAAAGCTGATCCATGTCAAGCTTCATGTCAAGATCTCAAACCACCATGTGAACATTGTTGTGAATGTGTCATCTATTACCATGATTTTGATTATTAGCTCATCCAACCGACAGCCGTCATGTGTTGTCCGTTGTCTGTCCAGCGTCATCTATATTTCACGAAAATAGCTTCCTCTCTCTCAATTCTTCACTGATTTTTATTCTTTTTGGCAGGAAGGTATGTCTGCCTGGGGTGCATATAGTTTCTACCCAAATTTGCATAATTGCAATTAATAACGAAGATATGGCCTAATTAAGCCTTAACATGCAGTTTTGCTTCTTCTCCCTCAATTCCTCACCGATTTTGATTCTTTCTGGCATGAAGGTCGGGGTACCTAGGATGCATATGACTTCTACCCAGATTTGCTTAATTATAATTATTAATGAAGTTATGGACTAATTAAGCCTTAATGAGCAGTTCAACAAAAATCGCTTCTTCTCGGTCAATTCCTCGCTGTTTTGGATTCTTTCTGGCAAATAGGTTGGAATTCCTAGGGTGTATATAGCTTCTATACAGCTTGTGTATAGTGTATATAGCTTGCAACATTTATTGCTCAAGGTGGCCCACTTTAGATCGTTCCTTCTGGACTAGACGAGGCCGGAGTGAGCTACGCCGTCATTGACGGTCTCGTTCAGTCATTTAATTACAGTATTAGGCCCATACAAGCGAATCCCCATGTAAAAAAGAATAAATAGAATATTTATAATTTTCTGTATAAACAGCCAAAGTGGAATGGCTTTCCCTTGAAGCTCTCGCAGATGAAGCCTTGAAGCTTTGACTAGTTGCATAGCCTCCATGCAGCCATGTAAATCAAACAAGGCAATTTCCACCAACCTGAGGATGCTGGTTATCCTGACATGTTGTATCTGAGTATTTTGTGAGTGTTCTGATGAACCGGTGGAGAGATTTATGAGCCTATTTACTGGAAAAATTGGATTCCCCATTAATAACACTCCAAACTCATTCCAGTCACTCAATATAATAAGCGCAATCAATTCTGTCCCATTGTACTCTTCTAAATATTGCACAGACAAACAATTACACCACACACACACACACACACACACACACACACACTAATCTAAATGATTGCTGGCTTTGTACACAACTGTACCAATAGTACCAGTATGCACAATGTGACTGGCATGCACATAAATCAAATGCGCAAAAACAAACCTGTCTCATCCCAGTACTCAAATCAAACTCATTGGCATGCAGCCTACATCAAGAAACTGTACCCTTATTGATTTTCCCTCTGAAAAATGACATTTCATTTTAGGGGAAAAAAAATAGAAGGAAAGGAGCTGAATAGGCATGTTTCTCATTTTATACTGATTTTTGTTTAAGTATTAAGAGGTCAGGAAGAATGGATTGTAATCACTGCATGCGTCTTGCTGGCTGACATTAATTATCTCTATATTTCAGTTGCTTGAGATAAAATGAAAAACATGATAAACAATTCCAGATTGTCTTAACACCTTCATGCCACGTAGGCAGCTTTCCACTGCCGCTATCTTTAAATCTACAGGATAAAAACAAGCCATTTAAGTCGCAGATGAACAGACAATAGCTATGAAATCTTATTTTAAAAGCCCAATAAAAACAGTATAATGAAGCAGCACTGGCTGCATTAACACTAGAAACATTACAGTGAATGGGAAATGCCAGAAGCACCCAGTGTCATTATTTATTTCAAACTGGCAGATTGGCACATCCACAACATTCAATATTCAGGAGAGGAATGCATAACTTGAATGGATTTGAAATGAATAGCCCAATTGCTCCTCAGGGATGTCAGTGAGTTAGAAATAAAGCTGCTAGCTTAGGGGGGAAAAAAGAGAAGAAAGAAAACACTGTATGCTTCATCTTTGCCAGTCATGGATGCCTGATCCTCCTTTTATGACCATATAACTTTCAGCCTCAATCCACATTTCTCTAGGAGAGACACAGAAACACAATAGGAATCAAATTAAATCAACTTCAACCACTTCTTGACCTTGATTTGGCATGGCGCCTATTTTTAGCCCTAAACTGCGTTTTCAAAAGGAGCGTCATTATACAAATGAGAAACTCACAAGCCATTTGTAACTATTATAATCTTAGGGCGCGGTACGGATTAATCCATTTTCTTGCACTTCACAGTTTGATTAATGCAGCTTGCGGTGCAATGTGTCATGCGCTAAGACTATTTTATATCCATGCGCAATGAAATAAGACAGTGTCATACAGTGGGTATGAAGGATCTAAATAGAGTATGAAAAATCCATAGAAATATGTGACACTAAGAGCTGAATTGGCTCTTGGATGGATGAGCTCACACACTATACACAAGCTGGCACACACACACAGCCCCGATGCTTGGCTCAGCTCTTTGAGAGTTTTTTGTCCATGCAGGTGGTGGAGTGTTTTAGACTGACTTAGCAATGGGAAAGCCATGGTGAGGAATACAGGCTGAGGGCAGGAGACCCCTGTGTTCTTACACAGCCGTGCCACACTGGAATAATGAAGAGTTCTGCGATGTGACCTGACTGAGATGAATTCATCAGCTGAGGCTTGCCTTCTCGATTTCACTGTGACTCAACTGATGAGACTGCTGCACACCAACATATTAGACAACACCTACTGCTACAATCTTCATTTTGGAGGAACGGCATTAAAGGTGCAGTCTGTTATGTTTGAAAGCCTTTTTAAAACTTTAGAAATCATGAATAATTATGATCTGCTACTTTAAGTAAGAAGCACCAAGGGACAACAGGAGAGACGGGTATCAACCTCATCTTTATATAAAACTAGTAGTTATTGTCCGTGAACCTGATTTCCTCTGAATGGTGCTCTTCACAGGGGCTGTGTTGGTCCTAGGGTTTGGTCATACAGCTACTTGGAACTGGGTTGAGTGGACACGTGATATATACAGTATGTTTTCACTGTGTTCTATCAAAATGATGTAAATCGCTCCCCTACGTCTCCTCAGTGACGTAGACTCGGCCCTAGCGGAAGTCTCCAGCGAAGGACTGCTGACTGCAAGGTCCAGTACGATCGAAATTGTCAGGCGAGTGGGGGAGGGAATTCCCCGCCGAGGCTGCGTGCAGTGTGTTAGCGTGCGCATGTAATCTATGGGAAATGATAGTGTCTTGGATTAGCACAGTGTGTTAGCATGAGCATGTAGCCTACAGGAAATGAATAGTCTGTTGGATGAGCACTAATCCCATGTTTTGGAAAATCAAAAATGTTGTCTTGGGCCCCTCTGGGGTGTCACCAATCCATGTGCAAAGTATGGAGTATGTACATCCAGCCATGTCGATCTGCATAGGTGAACAGACAGAGAGACAAACAGCCTTCCTTTAGTAGTATAAAGGTCTTGAATGTATCTGGTTGGATGTAGGGTCTCCTGTCAAAACACCCTTCGGGATAGTCTTTTAGCCTGCAGCAAGCAGTGTTAGATCTTTAGCAATCACAGCAAGGAGAAGATGCCTGGATCTTCCTGATCGAAAGCAGGAAATGATGAGTTTATAACCATAAAAATATGTCTGATCCATTTAATTACCTCCGACAACTCTGTTGGAGGAAGTTATATTTTCACCTCCATTTGTTTATTTGTTCCCAACATAACTCAAAAAGTAGTGAACAGATTTCGATGAAATTTTGAGAAAAGGTGATCATGGACCAAGGAACAATTGATTAGATTTGGATGCAAATCTGACAAGTGTTGGCAGGCAAAACAAACCTCACCCAGCAGCACTTACAGTATTTTATACCTATATGTTGATAATGGTAATCTTTCTCAATCATCAGCTGTCAGGTTATAGTCCTATTAAAATCCATTACCTCAAGTTTGATATTTCAAAGTCATTCATGGTCAAAGGTCATGGTGCCAAATGAAAGCCCATATGGCACTTCGTACAAGTTGATAAGGGTAAATATCCGTCTACCATCAACCGTTTTCAAGTTACAGCCCTCTGAAAATCCGTGATCTTGAGTTTGACCTTTCAAGGTCACTCAAGGTCAAAGATCATGGTGCCAAATAAAAGGCCATATGGGAGTTCCTATATGCTCATAATAGTAAACATTTGTCTATCGGCAACCGTTTTTGAGTTATAATGGAAAATATGTTATTTTGACCGAAAGGTTGAACTTTCCAGTGACTTTGACCTTCACCTTGACCCGATTACTCCCAAACTTTAATCAGGTAATCTACGGACCATTGCCCACCTGCCCTGAAAATTTGCAGTCAATTGGTGCAACCGTCTAGACGCTACATTGTTAACAGACAGGCACACACAGACACACAAACAAACAAACCAACCACACTGATTACAATACCTCACCCCGCTTGCTCCGTCGCGGGCAAGGTAAATATGTGGCTTGGTGGAGGTATGCACTCTACCGAGTGTCCTTCTAGTTGATGCAAGAGATTAGAAGCCTTGGTTTAAGGATGCTGATTTTCAATTGAAAAGTACTTAACATGTTTTCCAAGAGGCCGGATGAATCCAGCAAAGCACTACAGAGCCGTTTACCAAAACCACATGAATCCTTGTGTGAATCCTTTGCCTCATTAGTCCATCTTTCAGTATACAGCTGTAATCTTCATACACGACCTCCAAAAGGGAACAAATTCTCTAATTATAATTCCATTTAATTTGGGGTTAAGATGAACCAAACAGGAATGAGGAAACATGGAAAGACACTAGGATTCCTCTATTGGGAGTCACGATGTGGTGATAAACATGATGTGGACACAGCCATTTGCCTCCCAAGCAGCCTGTCAGAAAGTGTGTCGTTGTGCTGACAGTGATAGACACTGATGGACACAGATCCCCTCCTTTGACTCCCAGTTTCAAATCTTCCATTCCATCTGCTTACAATATACACATCAGGACTGGCAGGTCTTATTCAGACAGTATTCATTTTTCAGGGTGATATTTGTTCTAAAATATTTGCATATCCTATCAGTAATTAAACTGTGAATATTTACTTTATTTTTTTTTCTTCACTATGAGCTCAAAGTGAAAACAGTCTGGAAATGAAGTGATATGACTCAGACCAAAACATTTCATGAGACACTTCCAAATCATTTAACATTTCGTGAGTACTAGAAGTATTGTTTATACACACAAAAATGTGCGTGTGTGTCGCAGCAGTTTACACCCCATTTAAACTCTTGAGTATCGGTGTTGCATCCAGATAGTGGCATTCCATGTAAAATGTGTAAATGCACCCAAAAGCGCATTTAGAACAAATTTAAATCCAATCCTCCACTTCAGGAGGTCTGAGCTGCATTAAACATGGGTAAATACGTCTATCTCGCCATTTCTGACAAACCGAAAGCTCTCCCAAAACTGTGGAGCGTTTGTCAAGTGGATTCTTAATGCATGAAATAATCAGTTATAAATGAGCTCCGAATGTTTTCCAACAGAAGAAACATCTGTGTGTAAAATCGTAGCTGGAGGACAAAAATGACCAGCTTTTTCGAAACAAATGAGTAGATATAATGGACTGGAAATTTTCCAAGAGTGGAGGATGAAAAACAAAATACTGCCATTTCGGATAGAGATAAAATTGTCGCATAACACCTGTCAGGAATGGAATCACACAAGCTCCCTGTGCAAAACTAATTCCGTGAAAATAGTTTTTTTTTTGGTTTTTTTTTTGCCATTTGTGAAGGAAGTCACCAACCGCTATCTTCCATCACAAAAATGTCATGCTGGAATGAAAAAAAAAAAGATTATAAATCTATTTCAGCTTAGTTATAAGTGAAAGAAAAAAAATCTATTGGCATTCACCATATTCTCTTATTAGAGACAGCTGAATTCCACCCACTTCCAAATGGCAGTTTCCCAGTTTAAAACCAACAACAGGAACCGTAAAGCAGACACTGCGCAAAGAGAGGAGTGTGAGTTAATATAAGCGAGACTCTGTCTCTGGGGTGAGAACAGTGAAGAACAAAGGAAATCAATAGTCAAGGGAGTCAGTAAGAGAGCGGTACCACCGCGCCAGTGGTACGACCCTGGCAAAGGCGCTTTGTGGAGCGTTCTACTGAAAAAGGTGACCGCAAAGAATGAAGCTTGAATTGCATAAGTGGGAAACAGGGTTTATGTATACATTCAGTATACATAAACCATGCAGGTCAGATGGCCATACTTTTCTCTGAATGAATGTGTTGATGTTTTTCGGCAACTACGTTCACTACAGTTTACACTGACACAGGCTAAAACCACATTAAGACGTTTTAAATTTAAAACAGCATTTCAAAATGAAAACGACCTCCAGCCTGATGAGTATTTTAACTCCGTATGGGAAATAATCTCTGTCCATACTAACGTATATCGCATGACCATTCACGTACACTGTGCATGTGCATGCCGGGATAAACAGCTGATCCTGTTTGTTTTCTTTTGAAAAATGGTCATGGGATAGAAGCATGACAAATCAGGGAAGGATACGTCATGACAGATAAGACCCAGTCAGGAAGTGAACATGGGTGTCTGCGTCATTGTTTCCAAAAATCTCCGTATTTGGGGTTCCAAAACTTTGGAGCATTTTGGACACCAGGAGTAAACATTGCAAAAGTCATTCATTTTAAAACCAAAACTTATTAATGTGGATGTAGCCATAACCTAGTTTCAAACTACAAAACATAAATCTTTCTGTGATCTCTATTTAACATTTTATTCAAATGATTATAGTGGCGTTCGTCTCTGTGTTAGCCCGGTGACAGACTGACAACCTGCCCAGGGCGTACCCTGCCTCTCACCGGAAGTCAGCCGGGATTGGCTTCAGCTTCCCCTGCGATCCACAATAGATAAGCGGGATACAAAATGGATGGATGGATGGATTATGGTGGTATTGTGGACAGGAACTGCAGTCTGACTGGTTACATTATCAGTGAGGCAATTATGCAGAGACGTCTTAGACCAGAGTGTGTACAGATATCGATAGGTTAAACTAAAAATTTTTTTAATGCTACCTCAGATGTAAATTATCCTCATTATACACTGTCAAACATTATCCGTACAATGTTTTCTAGAGTGTAGTGAAACTGAGGCTCGTTGACAGACAGGATTTCAACAAGCAAGAGTATCCATTGTTTTCCACATAATTTTGGTTGAACTTACATCATCCCTAATTATAATTATGTATGCTAGGTCAACAGCGCATACCCATTAGCCTCAGTTTAACACACATACGTCTAGTGACAGTGATCCATGGGTATCCTACAAATGAAAAATTCCCACAGTCAGAGTCTGGAGTTCTAGAGCCATTTAGGAGGCTTATAGAAAGGATTTTTTAATTTAAATATTTTCTATTATTTTACAATAATAATGAAGACATTAGGGGGCGTCGTGGCTCGGGTGGATGGGGCGCCATGCCATGGGTCCGGGGGTTCGGTTCCGGCCCGAGGTCGTTTCCCGGTCCCTCCCCGTCTCTCTCTCCCGCTCATTTCCTGTCTCTACACTGTCGTATCCAATAATAAAGGTGAAAAAAGCCCCCCAAAAATATCTTTAAATAATGAAGACATTACACTGTGAAATAACACGTGGGATTATGCAATTACCAAGAAAAATGTACAACTAATTAAAACTATTTTAGATTTTAAATATTAATCCTACTCCTGATGTAGTTTTGCATACTCTGCTTTTTCTCAGCCAGCTTCATGCTTTTACCAGGAGCCATTTTACCACAGGATAAGTTCTAAATAAAAAAAAATAAAAAATACTTGTCTAAATTGGGACAGGGGTAATTTAGGGTGAGTAATGACGTAAAACAAATAAATAATGATTTGAAACAGGTGACGTCAACAGGTGATTGTTATCATGATTTGGTACAAAATCAGTATCCAGGAAAGACCTAGTCTTGGAAGAGCAAAGATGGGCCGAGGATCTCCAGTTTGTCAACAAAGAAAATGATTGAAATACATAAAAACAATGTTTCCCAAAGAAAGACAGGAAGGGATTTGGATATTTCACCCGAGACAAAATATCATTAAACGATTCAAGGAATCTGGAGGAATTTTGGTGTGTAAAGGGCAAGGGCTCAAGCCTAAGCTGAACACCTGTGATCTCCGATCCCTCAGACGGCACTGCATCAAGAACCATCATTCAGCTACAGCAGATATAACCACATGGGCTTGGGATTACTTTGGCAAATCTTTGTCAAGCACTACAATATGGAGTTGCATCCACAAATGGCAGTTAAAACTTTACTGTGCAAAAAGGAAGCCTTATGTTAACTGTGTACAGAAGCACCATTGAATTCCCTGGTCTTGGAGGCATCTGGGACGGACCATCACACAGTGGAAACGTTTATTGTGGTCAGATGAATCAGTATTCCAGAACTTGACACTATATGCTTTGGACCAAAGAAAAAAACAAAACAAAACCAAAAAAAACATCCAGACTGTTACCAGCAACAAGTCCAAAAGCCAGGGTTTGTCATGGTATGCGGTTGTGTCAGTGCCCTTTGGAAAGGTAACTTACATTTCTGTGATGGCAGCATTAATGCAGAAAAGTACATTGAGATTTTGGAGCAACATATGCAGCCTTCAAGACGACATCTTTTCCAGGGAGATTTCAAGAAGACAATTCAAAACCAAATTCTGCTCACATTACAAAGGCGTGGCTGTGGAAGAAGAGGGTGCCTGTCCCCTCTGTCCCCAATAGAGAATGTGTGGAGAATTTTGAAACGAAAAATATGACAACAACGACCCCGTACTGTTGCACACCTTAAGACCTGTTTGCAGGAAGAATGGGACAAAATAACACCTGCAACGCTTCATCACTTGGTGTCTTCTGTCTGTAAACATCTTTTAAGTCTTTGTGAGAAGGAATGGCAACATTATAAAGTGGTAAATGTTTTACGGTCGTCGTTTTACAAGAATCAAAATTCAAAGTGTTTCATCTCATCTCATTATCTCTAGCCGCTTTATCCTTCTACAGGGTCGCAGGCAAACTGGAGCCTATCCCAGCTGACTATGGGCGAAAGGCGGGGTACATCCTGGACAAGTCGCCAGGTTATCACAGGGCATTGAAAGTGTTTATTTTGAAGAAAAAAAAATCAACAATAAAATTCATGATGTAAAACATCACATAATTTGCTGGTGTATTGGTTTGAGAGCAATACAGGCTAAAGATTATTCACAAATCATTTTTTCAGTTTTAATTTCACTTTCAACATACTACCCCAACTGATTTGGGGTTGTCGACAGTAAACCCCTACTTTACATCTAGACATTTTCATCAAATGAAAATTAAAATCTGAGATGTGGTAAGGTAGGAAAGCTACAGTTCAACAAGCCTCATCTCTCATGCAGCCTAATTATCAGCTGATGACTAATGTGACGTTAACAGCTCAAAGAAAACACATAATTCACATCATTTCCAAATAAGTAGATGTCAGACTTTTGCATTTGCAGAACAAATTTCTTGTGCCAGCCAGCCACAATACCAATCTTTATTTTACCAACCATGCAGAAGCTCTACTTGCTGAGACACAATAGTAGAATGAGTAGAGTTGTATTTCAAAAGATTGTTGTATAAGCCCAAACTAGATCCTAATCTACATTTATAATCTGCAGTATACACTTGGCTTCAAACACATGCCTGGCTTTTTGGCTTCATCCCAGTGAGGCAACTGTACATCGATTCAGTTTTGTCAGTTTTTTGGCTTGCAAGTTCTGCTCTCTTTGTTGCTTTTGTCTTCCTCATGGAGCCATTAAGTAGGGGCCCAGCAGGCAGCTTGTCGCTGCTCAATACATTCAGGCCCACTTGTCATTTTCCTCAGTACCCACCATTATGTGATCTTTATGGGCCTAAAGGTCAATACAAAGTCTTTCTCTCATCATGACGCATTACAGTGCCAAAAATATCACTCCAAGCCCATTTCAATGCAACCTTGTTTGTCTGCACATCCGAGTTCTACTGTAGCACTAGTTATATTTCTCTGACATGATGAAATGGAGCCTAAAATCAGTAAATCGAATTTACTCTTCACTTAATCTGATGTTCAGTTTACCAGAATGATAACCAGTTCGCTTTGAAAGAGTAGCATTGCCAAGATCATTTGCTCCAGTCGAGGCTGTGGACACCTACAGTGTCCCAATCGGTCTCCTCCTCCCATTTGAACTCTGATCTCTGATCATGTAATCGCTTTGCTCACTGGAGCTAAGTGGTATAGTATAAATCATGCATCATGCCCAGGGACCTATGGCTCAGAAGATGTTCACTGCCAACACCATGAGTCACATAGCAACTGGAATTTACAGCTTCGTCAGACCCTTGGAAACGCAGTGAGGGCTTGAGTCCAATAAAATGAGTTAATCAGTGTTACTGTTCTCCTTAGAAAATTAAAGGTATACATGTTATATGTACACACACACGCGAAATCAAATGATGAATCCGAGTCTGTCCTTTTTAAGTGGGACCGGACATTCATTCAGCTGACTAAATATAATTGATTACATGCCTTTGTTTGAATTAATGAAGTGACTTTCCCATACACCGTGACAAAGAAAATATGAAAAGGCAGTCTGGTCTGCTGGCATTTACAAGATGTGTTTAGTCATTAATCCTGCTGGCACCTGAACCTTTCCATCAGTCTGACCCTGACTAATGCTCTTCATTCAACTCGTCTTTCGAACACAACATCTCTACTGTATCGCCAACAGAACCTACTGCAAAATTCTAAATAAGTACATTCCCGTAAAAAACAAAACAAAACTGGAAACTGTTCTAAATACCAACCCATAGTTCTCCTTAGTACAGTATATGATGGTGGACAAACAAATATCAGTAATTCTTGGTTTTTTCGGCTGTCAGTTAAGTTCAAGAAAATAACTAACCTTCGACAAGCTACACTGTTGCTATTCTTCTTCAGGCTGCTCCCATACATCCGGGGTCACCACAGCAGATCTGTTCCACATATCTGATTTGGCATAGGTTTTACATTGGATGCCCTTCCTGATGCAACCCTCCCCCGTCTATCCGGGCTTGGGACCAGCACTAAGCATGCACTGTCCAGGGGCATTGTGGCTCAGGTAGATAAGGTGCCATACCATAAATCTGGGGACCCGGGTTCGATTCTGACCCGAGGTCATTTCCTGATCCTTTCCCATCTCTCTCTCCCACTCATTTCCTGTCTCGACACTGTCCTATCCAATAAAGGTGAAAAAAGCCCAGAAAATATCTTTTAAAAAAAGGTATGCACTGTCTTGTACAACCCCAGTGGTTGGGTATTTTACCTAATTTGCATGTCCTTGGACTGTGGGGGAAACCGGAGCACCCAGAGGAAACCCATGCAGACATGGGGAGAACATGCAAGCTCCACACAGAAAAGCCTCCATCGGCCATGAGGTTAGAACCTGGAACCTTCCCACTGTTGCCCCTTTTCCACCAAAGCAGTTCCAGGGCTGGTTCGGGGCCAGTGCTTAGTTTGGAACCGGGTTTTCTGTTTCCACTGACAAAGAACTGGCTCTGGGGCCAGAAAAACCAGTTCCAGGCTAGAGCCAACTCTCTGCTGGGCCAGAGGAAAGAACCACTTACGTCAGCGGGGGGGGCAGAGTTGTTAAGACCAACAACAATAACAAGACCGCGAAAGATCGCCATTTTTAAGCGACGAGAAGCAGCAGCTGTACAAACGCGAAGTCATCCATTATTATTATTATTGTTGTTGTTGCTGCTGCTTCTTCTTCCGCGTTGTTTTTGCTTCGATATTCGTGCCAAGGTTTATGCAAACGTAGCGGCGTAACTGATGTATACAGCGACGTAATGACGTATACAGCGACGTAACTGACGTATACAGCGACGTAATGAGTGCTGTATGCAATAAGTGTGCTTATTAGCAGGCGTGATATTTACAAAAATAAAACGTGAGGCAAGGTCAGTGGAACAAAACACAAATGAAAGCAGAACCATAAAGCAGAGTATTTAACCAGTCATAAACATGGCTAGAAACAAACGTGACCGTGATAATGATAATACTTCACAAAGCCTCTGTGAAAACAGCACTCAAATCAGCATCAAGTGTTTCCCATAATGACTGGGTCCCAACAGCGTGCACAACGTGTTCCGCACAACGTGAGCGCGGCCACTTGAGCTGCGCTAGACTCGAGCTCGCAAAGGCATAATAGTCAAGTGTTCGCCTGCTGTATGACCACAATTTTTAGCTCGCCTGTATATGGCCATGCATCGCTGCCAAAGTGCCTCATTTTCACCGATAATCCATCACAACACATCGCGAGCTGTAGTGGGACCGTAGCTTAATGAGGCGGATGTGACATTGGATGCAATCCAGCAATTGTACCCTACTACGAGTAAAGATTAGCTTCAACTTGGAAAAAAAAATCCCAGCCCACTAATGGGCCATGGCCCAGTGGTTGAGAAACACTGTGTTATAGACCTAGCTAGGTGAGAGTGGGCACACTGCTGAAACTACTGCTCTAATGGTGAATACTTTCTGACTTGTCAAATGACTCACTAGAGTCAGTAGCTTTCTGCAGTAAACGCCATCTGATTTATACCAATATAAATCTTAGATCACCATATAGCCTGCTGTTGAATGTCACCAAGTCAGATTATAAGCTCCATGAAAATTATTTTCTTAACTGAACTTCATCAAATCAATAATCTAATCTAGCAAGCTAATGTTTGCAGAAAAATCGAGAATATAGGCAAAAGCATCATCAGGTGTTCTTATAACAATTAAATAAAACATTTAAATCTTAAATGCCTTGCCACAACACTTACACAGTACAACTTTGCCATTTTTGTTCCATCTGAATTTTTTGGAAATATGCTGACATTTTGAAAACAGCATGGCGTTGCAGCGAGCAGTGTTACTGCCTCACAGCTCCCGTGTTCCTGGTTCGATCCCTAGCCCAGCTTAGCGTCTGTGTGGAGTTTCACATGTTGTCCTTGGGTTCATGTTGGTTTCTGTTCACCTCCCAAAAACATGTCATTAGGTGGATTGTCTGAGCTAAATTACCCTTGTGAATGTGTGAGCACACTTTAACCTTGCAATGGACTGGTATCCCAGTCGAAGTGTATTCCCGTCTCACACTCAGTGTTCCTGTAATAAACCGTGGATTCACCCTGACCAGAGTAAAGCACTTACAGGAGATGAATGATTGAACGGATGTTTACATCTTGTCCATCAACAACAGTTCATTACATAATGCATAAAGGGAGGATCAGTATGGTGTCTATGTGGCTTCACGTTGCTGCTATAGAATGACATTATAAATTATATAGGTCTAATGTGTATATTTAACAGTTATTCCACAAAATCGAGTCGTACATGAGCTAATAGCCAATGAGGCGCGTAGCTATAAGCCATGTACGACAAGACTGAGTGGAATAACTGTTTTATTCTATCCACATTCACTGGATTTTGAGAAACAGAGCAGTTTTATTTTATTTGTTGCAAATTCAATCAATAAAAACTTTATACAAAACGTCTCACAAAATAATTTCCGCTTAGAATGTAAACAAACCGGCGAAATGACAGTCGTAATTTGTGAACAAGAGTGCTCTGAGAGCACAATATCCCTTGCTGGCAACTATATCTGTACTATAAGTGCTTAACACACCCTCATGAAATTGTCAAAGTACGTACAAGTTTGGTAATCAAGGGCCATAACTCTGGTAAAATGCGACTGAATTGAACGAAATTGCAATATGCATATTACCCAGATATAACAAAGAATCATGTCAAGGTTCGTGAAATTCCTCCAAAAATTGTGAGAGGACTTGATCTCAGAAGGTGACTACTCTTCCCGGGATGGACGGACAGACATCGCCATGACATGATCCCCCTTCGGGCCTTTCAGCCAGCAGGAGATAAAAATACTATAAGAATAATCTCATCTCATCTCATCTCATTATCTCTAGCCGCTTTATCCTTCTACAGGGTCGCAGGCAAGCTGGAGCCTATCCCAGCTGACTATGGGCGAAAGGCGGGGTACACCCTGGACAAGTCGCCAGGTCATTACAGGGCTTATAATAATAATCCTTGAAAAAAAAAGAAAAAATATATGCTCTTACCATCAGATACTTTTATTCCATATTTTGTGGCTTTTTTTATTTTTGGGGGGTTTTGTTTTCGGGTAGAGTTTTTATTTCGTCCTCGGTTGGTTCAGCAACACGCTTCGCCATTTTGTTTTTCTCTACTTATGGTATATGAGCTGATAGCCGAGTAGTAGAGTAGCCAATCAGAGTGCGCGATTGCTCATATCCAGTGAATGTGGATAGAATAATTGTTCTTATAAACTACTGTGAGATTCACTCAGAATTCTGAAGGCCCTGACAAGTGAACTTCAGACTTACCCTGACTAAAATGATTAAAATTCACTCTGCCTACACAGCTTTGTTTTCACAAAGGAAGCCAGTATACTTGAGAAAAAAGTGGGAGTGAATAACAATCTACAGACAAACTCAGACAGACTGAGCAGAGGATAGTGTGGCCCTGAGAGATCACCACTGATTAAAAGATATAAATATAATTATTTTTTCGCGGTCCGGTTTCCATCAAATCCTGCGCTCTGATTGGCTGGCGAGCGGGTCCGTATCCTACAATACGGACCCCGGTTACGGACCTCTGGCGACTCGCTCTTTCACAACAACAACAAACATAGTAGCAATTTTTGTCAACACTTTTCTTTTTTATAAGATTTATTGATAAGATTTTTATCAAAAATCTTATAAATTTTTGCCAGCATTTCTCAGGAGAATAGCATTAATTTTACATCATGGATAGCGATAATGACAGTGTTCACAGCAAAAGCGAGTTTTACTACCCTGAGGAAGAAGAAATAAAAGAAAACATTTCAAGAGAAAGCTAAAAACCTGTAACCATTGCTAACGCCGAGCAAAAACATGGGTGAATCCTGAATGACTCCTATTTGTATAAATAGGGAACTACATAGGCAGCAAAATGTAGTTTTTTTTCCTGCCATGGAAGTGCACTTGTATACCGAGGAGGAAGCAATTTGCATTACAGCCATGAATGAGGATTCAAAATGGCGGCTCGGCTCGGTTTTCCCTTTCGGGCGCTCTCGTTTTCTGTTAGAACTTGGTAAAGAAAAAAATTAATATATTATTTACCAGCTTAAAGTCGGTCCGTATGGTGAAATACTGTGACCTCAGCCTTGAATACTGACCTCGGTCCAGAGGGCCTCGGTCAGTACTTTCAAGACCTCGGTCATGGTATTTCACGATACGGACCTCCCAGCTGGGAAATAACATATATAAACCCATCCTTTCTTGAGTTAATAAGGTAATCACTTGTTCGGTTATAACGTCAGGGTAAATGCAAACCATTCCAACAAAGCAGGCTATTCAGGGTTTTGGGTTTCCCCCCCCCCAACCCTGACTTCAGTTCAAGACTGTAAGCCAACTCCTTCCCCCTTTTCCTATTCAACCAACAGGTAGGAGGGAAAATTCCAGAAATTCTGAACAGCTCACGCCACAACATGCCCACTAAGCTGTAGTCTTCTCAAACAGTGTGCAGCCTTTCGAAGCAAGGTTAAAATAGAACTATCATGAGAAATGAAGCTCCCCTTCTCTATCAGACAGCATGCAAATTACACACCTATGCAAAAATACACTGGAGCACCTGCATGCTTTGAGCGCCGTGCCGAATTCCAGCTGTTAAAAAAAAAAAGTGTTAACGGGTTGCTGCCAGGAGCCACAACGATTCAGTCATGCGTGGTCTGATGTGTGAATATTTCCAACCTAATTCGTGCATATTAGGCAACCTGCAGAACCTGGGAATGAGGCAGCGATTTCTCAAGAGACTGGGGACCCAGCTGGTGCTCAGACTCCCTTCGTGATCCTGTAACTCCCTCAATCACAGAGCCAAGAGACCACAAATACTAAAACACCTGAGTCAGGCTTGAGTAGCTGCGTCTCTGGATAAGCATGGCTGGGATAAGCAACCAGAGCTGATGTTTATTACACAGAGGGCATGGAGGAAGGGAATAGATATGACTCCAGCAAAAATGAGGATGATCTTGTACGCTGAAAGCACTATAAAAACATGGGGAAATGTTTGCTCATGATTTATAAACCACTCTTGGTTTATAAATAGGCATGAAGAAGCCCTGCATTATGTCATGCGTGTCTCTGAAATCTGTACAGTAGAAACTGCGAAAGAATATCTTCTCAAATCTTTTCTCACGTATACGGGTCATTCTAGAATTCAGGGTACATTTCGTGTCTCCAAGATTAACCTTTTTTTATTTTCCACAAAAGAAGTCTTTACTGAATCAGTTTTGAACAATAATGCAAATTATGGCAAACTTTCACCAATAGCAGTGCTTGATGTACATTTTAGACCCAATTTATCCATAAAACATGAACTAAATGACTCCCACCCCTCCCCCGACATTATTGGCTGCCTTCGACTCCTGATCCATACATTCAACTTGATTAAACAGGAAGTGATTCAGTCGAACAATCTGTTTTTTGGGGACTTATTCTATTTAACTGTTATAAAATCAATTGCATAGAAAGTCTGTTTTCTGCATTATGTGAAATTTCAGTAATAATTTTTTTTTTTTATCCGTCCCAATGTTCTTGTCAACTCTGTTGTAAAACCGCATAAAATGCATAAAGACTTTCAATAATATGCATGACACCTGCACAGAGAGAGGTCACTTCCTCTGGCAGGAAACTTTAGAAAGGCAGTGAGGTAGGTTACGTTCTTCTCTCATTAATTTGAACAAAATGTTGAAGATACACCAACAGTAGATTAATTATTCGTCAAATCTGTTATTGTGATATTGGAGTGAATCTCTCACTCATTTTTAAAAACAATAATAGGATTAAAATCCATGTTCTCCCCGTGGGTTTCCTCCGGGTGCTCTGGTTTCCCCCACAGTCCAAAGACATGCAGGTTAGGTTAACTGGTGACTCTAAGGCTACATCCACACGGCAACGAGATTTAAAAAAAAAAAGATAGCGTCCACATGGGCAATGGATCAGTAAAATATCAGGTACATATGGCAACGCAACGCTTGCTGAAAACGATGCAATACACATGCCACACCTCTAGGTGCGCTGTAAGACGGTCCCATCAGAGACACAGAACAATAGAAGAAGTAAGGACGCATGCGCATAAACTATTATGCGCGAGATTTCATATTAGCCACAAAGTCAGAAAAATCTGTTCGTAAAATTACGTTATAATGACCAAATACAATGAAAAGTATTTTTCCAGTCTCACCTGTGAAAGGTAATCCCATGTGATCTCGTTTGGACGGCAAACCTGTTGGTACAGTTAAACGCAGCACATGAATGAGGCATCTTTATTCTCCGCTTTGCCCCATCCAATATGGCGGCGAGGATGACGTATGATTCTACGCGGAAGGTGGCGTCTTTAATGGTCCGGAATAAATTGAATGCTACACGTTGATGGATTAATTTGTTCTTCTATGCCCTTTTTGAGGAATGTATTGTAGGACTTAAACCAACATCTGAAGAGGTGAGATTGCTCCTTTTTTTCCCTATTTTTGCTGGCGGGATTGACTCTGCCCTAAGGGCTATTCTCTCTCTCTCTCTCTCACTTTGCACCATTACACAATAAATATTCACAGTGAAAATATTTTGTAAGCGCGTTTCATGAACCAAGTTATAGGATTTGTTGACAACTCGCATCGAGTTCGTTACACTTCTACCCGGCGTGAAGCACTGACAGTCATGTGGTTGTGACGTCATCATAAACAAATCCGTTCTACTCATCCAGACGACTTCTCAATGGCGCCGTTGCCAGATCTTTCCACTCTGGAACCCGTTCTCAAAAGATTTCGTTTTGGGGCACCCAAAACGCCGGTGCCGTGTGGACGCCAGGCCGAAACGATAAACAATTGTATCAGATTCACCTGAATCCGTTGCCGTGTGGACAGGGCCTAAATTGACCGTGTGAATGTGAGTGTGAATGGTTGTCTGTGTCTATGTGTCAGCCCTGTGATGACCTGGTGACTTGTCCAGGGTGTACCCCGCCTTTCGCCTGTAGTCAGCTGGGATAGGCTCCAGCTTGCCCGCGACCCTGTAGAAGGATAACGCGGCTAGAGATAATGAGATGAGGAGTAAAATCCATAAAATTCTGGTTTTATACATGTCGTGTGGTTGCTAGTTTGAGGTGAGCATGTGGAGTTAAGACACAAAATGGTGGGAAATGTCAACTCTGTTGTAGGTATCATGCCGTCATCTTGTGTCAGAACTACAATTCCCAGTCCACTTCCGTGTGACCTACGTCACGCGTGGGCGGAATCATCTACGTCATCATACAAGGAAACATAAAACAATGGGACAACGCTTCCATCTTTGTCTCTCACGTCTGGCTCCCGATGAATCTGGACGTATAAAGAGGCGCTCTCCACTCAAAAAGACGTCTTCTTTCTTGCAAGATCCATCACTCAGCGCGATTTTGCTTCTTACCCTTGGCAAACGTAAACTCTAGAGTCGCGCGATCTTTAAACTCAACCTGAGTTACAACCGGTTTACTTGCATTAGAAGTGACGTCACGACTGCAGCCCAGGCAGTTAAAAGTTAAGAAGCGATTGAATCCTTTTTAACTCAAAAGCGCTGTGCATCTGATTCTGATCAGAGACTTTTCCTCACGAACGCTGAGGTTCGGACCAAGAATCCTCTGCTTTCCACAGGAACCACCCAAGTGCTCCGCTGGACCAGAAAGTTTTCTACACCTCCATCCCGAGCAGCTCACGTGCTCCCACGGCGAGGCTTGAAACTACACTGGCGAATAGTTCTTCATATCTTGCTAAAGGCAGGATTAAGTAAGATTTTGGCATTTGGGCATAATTAGGATAGTCTTAGGAATTTGCTTTTATTTGAAATAGTGTGAATTTAAACCCAGGTTTATCTGTTACACTGTTAGACACGCAGTGTGTTGATTTATTTTGGTTCTATGTTCTCTCAATTGTTTAATAGATAGGCTGCGCATGCTTCTCTCTTTTATTCTTACTAACATTATAATTTCATTATTATACATCTTGATGTCATTAAGATTTCAGTGGATCCAGTATGGTTATGAGCTAGTGGGTTAGCTACAGCTTCCCTTTTGTCTGCTTAGCAACACAAAGCTAATCAAGGCCTACCATGTGCTCAGCAGGCCATCAGGCCTGATAAACCACACCTCAGCTAGAAATCCACAAGCTAGCTTTTAGTTAGCTACGGCTAATACCCTTGTCTTTAGCAACACGTGCTCAGTAGGCCTCATAAGGCCTAACAAACACACTTTAGCTAGGCCATAGGGCCTTTAGCAAACTCACACTAGCAACACAAGGCTAAACACAGAGCTAATCCTTTGTTCTGTTTAGATAACATTCTTTTGTTTAGCTACCAACAAGCTAGGCCTCCACCACGTGTAGTTAGCTACACGAGGCTAAACACATGGTCAAGTCCTTCACACACACACACACCTCACTGCTTGTATATATTGATTTATTATTTTATCTTTTATCTTTGTATAATAAATTCATTTATTAAACAAACTGTGTTTATTTGTGTGAACAACATCTGAAGTCCCCAATCTTCTCAAAGAATTCAAAAAGGGTGCATATAAAAGTTATGTAATATGGTAAGTGATTGTAATAATTTGGAAATATACCATAATCTAGCTGTTTGGTAATTTATCCAGGATTCATGGTATGATTCATTGAACGATTCCCTAAATGATTCATTGAATGATTCCCTAAATGATTCACTAAATGATTCATTGAACGATTCACTGAACGATTCACTTCAAATGAGAGTGATTCTATGGTATGATTCAATTCAAAGGAGTCAAAGTAAACGATTCAATGGGATTGATTCATTTTAATTATTAACCTTCAAAATTTAATGAGACTGATTTAACGAGATTGATCACTTAATATCAATAATTAACTGATTGCACCCACAGTTAAATTGGTGCCCCGTGTGAGGGGATTGGTTTGTTGACTTCTTGAAATATTGTTGCAGCAACAAATAAACTATCAGTTTAATTCAGCAACTGCTAAGGTATATCCCCAGGTGTGCTAAAACGGTTAACAGTAGTGTGATAACCATATCACAAATACTCATAACCTATTTAACTTATAAGAGAGCCTTTCCAAACAAACCTTATTAATTAATTACATAGTTAATTAATAATGATTAAATTAATAATTAACTCATTTATTAATTATCTAGTATCCAGCCTAAGTAAATTGGCATCCCCTCGCGTCTCAAAAATGGAAGACAACGCTCAAGACGTGTCTCTCCTTGAGGTCATCGCAGACCTCCTTCACTGCTCTGCCTCCGGAAAGGCAAACATTAAGAGCATGAGTGAGAGTGAATGCCAAAACAACATAGACAATTCAAACAAACATATGAGAGATCCAAAAAGAACAACTATTAGTGTCCAAGCGGCACTAGGTAAGCTATTCCTATCATACTTCCAAAATGCTGATTCAGAAATCAGATGCCTTCGCGGAGAGGTTGAAAGGCTGACTACCAGCAACGCCAAGCTGACAGCCGATAATAATGATTTACATAGGGAGTGTGAGCTCTTGAAGACCTCCCTTGATGATTGCACCGAACGGCTAGAGAAAGCCGAAATGGTTGCTAAGAGGGCTGCCCAGGAGCAGACCCCCCAAGAGCAGCGCGGGGGGCGTGAAAGACCCCCAACAATGTGCCAAAGCTCAGAGCGGGAAGAGGCGTCCGAACCGGACACCGTAAATGATCTGGTCGAGGACCAGACATCCTGCCAAACTCCAACTTGCTACACGTCGTCATCGTCTAGCCAAGATGGAGCCGCCCTGCGCTCATCCCGAGCCCAGGCCCGTAGCACACCTAGGTCAGTGCGCTTCAGTTTCCCTGATCCATCTCCAGATGAATCAGACCACGCATCTCGTGCGAAGCAGGAGCGATTCCAGAGTAGCTCAGACAGTGAGTACTCAGGAGAGCAAAAGTCGTCGCGTAAGGACGCGCACCAAGCCCTCCGCCTACGGCAAATTGACCTACTTGCCCAAGATGTCGAGCGATTCGATCCCGACAATCAAAGAACTAATGTAAATAACTATTTACGAGAAATTGATCGATGCCTGATGGACCTGCCGAATGCCACAACACGTGAAAAACTTAGACTAATCTGGAAGACCTCCAGTAGTAGCGTTCGTGCCTTTTTAGAGACACTACCCCCAAACATTCGCGATAGTTATTCGAAACTTCGCAATTACATGAGGGAAGAATATGCGCCATACACGGACGAAACCTCCGCGATATTGTGTGCATTACAAATCAAACAAAAACGTCTGAGGCGCCTCGTGAATATTACAGACGGCTACGTACTGCCTATTTCCAAGGTAGTAGCGCACCAGGGTTGGAAGAAGATAGAGGTTTCATATCTCTCTTCTTACATAACCTCCACCCAAGCGTGCGGACCCATGTCACACTGACGTGTCGACAAGGTCGCTATTCGATGAGGGAAATTAGGCGACTAGCCCAAATGACCTGGGAGACCATCGTCAAAACCGCAAACGGAAATGATGATGACCCCAGAGTCCTTAGCCTCCAGGGTGAGGACAAGCCCCCGCTAACCTTAGAAGGAGGTGAAGCACCGAAAGGGGGACCCACCTGGAAAAATTCCGGTCCAGCCCGATCCTTGCCGAGCCATCACAAGGCTGAGTGGAAAAATCGACAAGGTAAGGCCAGGAGGGACCGAGGGCGAGTCCACAGTGACTATGGCAATCGCCCATCACATGAAAAGGGTCGTAGGGAACAAAACGGTTGGCAGCAAAACCGTCATCCCCGCTCTGACCAGAAACGGCAGAAGCGTTCCGACCGTAGCTCTAAACGTAAGGGTAGAGACGACCAACACAGTGACTCAGACCAACCTGGTGAGTTCCCCTCAGAGCTGGACTCTTTAAAAGCCCAGTTGGCTGAGATTAAAGAACTGTTACAGGAGACGTCAGACCCCTCAACAGAGAAAACAAAAGAGCCCAAGAAAAATGGCAAAAAGCTATTTGCTGGCATGACTAGGCCAGGAACCACGGGTATATCTCGTGAAAGGGGGAGGAGATCCCTCTGAAACAGCAGGCGAGGGTCAGGATGTAGGGCCCCCCCCGGTGGCAAAGGCAAACACACAAAACGCGCTTCTCACGTGCGCTAAAGTCTTCACCACCATTTTTCAGACACACGGCTCTCACAAGGCGACCCAATCCCAACCAAGCCCTGCAACATAAACTTAGTCAACTTCACACAAAACAAAACCCCACAGTCGTTGGATCCCACAAAATATGCACAAACCCGTTGCGATGAGATCAGTGCAAACACCGATCAACCGAGCGCCACGCGAGATCAAATTTCTGAAGAACTTCAGTTCATGTCTTTGCACACCGAGTCCGGTGTCGAAACACCTGACATCGCGACTCCCCCTAGTGGCAAAAATCTCCCTCTATCCATCGACTCAGACACAGACACCCATTTCACCGCTGGTGTAATGGCTGCGCTGTGAAACATGTTAGGCGTCAAGGCAAAATTCCATATCGCATACCACCCTCAATTCTCTGGTCAGGCTGAACGAGCCATTCAAACCATTGTGAGCATGCTGCGAAAGTATATCACAAACCATGGTAAAATTTGGGACGTGAAACTTCCCTTGGTGCTAAGGGCCATTTGGTCCACCCCTCATTGCGCCACTGAAGTCACACCCTTTGGGATGATGACTGGGCGAGAGTCGGTTCTTCCCCCGCATCTCCTATACAAACCAGAGGCCATGAGCGTCGCGATTGCATACACCGCACATCAACATGTCGCCGACCTACAACGCCACCTACAGTCAACCTTTACAGGTGCCCAAAAGAATCTCGATTCGAGAGTAGAAGGACACAAAGCCTACTACGCCCGAATCTCAGAGAAGTTCCTACCACCCTGGTCGAGACCTTTCGATCGTGGGAAAACCGTTCCCCGTCGCGTATCACATTAGGACATCTAGGCCTGATCAAACGCTTTCATATCGATTTCCATGATAATCGAATCAAACCTTTTGAACAGTCCTCACTCCAAAAGGGGGTGGATGACAGCTAGGCCCATCATGTCCACCTAGCTTGTACGCATCACTCAACCATAAGTGTACACTAACATTCCCGGTCAGACTTCACCAACCCAATGAAGTAATAACCCTTCAGTACAACATGGTAGATAAAATACTAAAATCTGCTATTATTACTAGTGTGTATTCATCGCAAATACACCTGGCATATAGTCTTGGCAGTGCTATCCTCATTTTTGTGAATCCACAAGACTTGGAGATATGCACCCCCACTAAAGACATCCACTGGGTCTGCCCAGGCAACCCATACATAACACTACACGCCTAGCTAGATAAGATGGTCTGTGTCCCCGACAGCTAGCCGCAGTAGCGCACGCTTTCTAGCCAGACCCCCCACTGCTATCACCTTCCCAGAAGATTAGGTTTGCCAACCCAAACACTAATACTTCTTTCCTTCCTTCATTTCTTCTCTTGCCCTGTGATGACCTGGCGACTTGTCCAGGGTGTACCCCGCCTTTCGCCCGTAGTCAGCTGGGATAGGCTCCAGCTTGCCTGCGACCCTGTAGAAGGATAAAGCGGTGAGAGATAATGAGATGAGATTTCTTCTCTTTTCTTGTTTTTTTTATGCATAAGAAATTGAACACTACATGTTTCATGATCCATGTTTAATTTTTTATGTGGTTTTGATCTAGTTAGTTAGATAGTGATTATATGCCCAAAATGCCCATAGTGATATGCCCAAAATGCCTCTGTCTCCAACTGTCTTACTGGAACTCACAAGTTTACAGTCTTCGCAGGACACCATGAACTGCACAGGACAAGTCTACCTCAAGGACTATGGACACGGCGATGATACGATACGGTGCTCTCAGTGCTACGACTCCGTCATACCCCTGAGACCAAAAGGGGGACTGTAGGTATCATGCCGTCATCTTGTGTCAGAACTACAATTCCCAGTCCACTTCCGTGTGACCTACGTCACGCGTGGGCGGGATCATCTACGTCATCATTCAAGGAAACATAAAACAATGGGACAACGCTTCCATCTTTGTCTCTCACGTCTGGCTCCCGATGAATCTGGACGTATAAAGAGGCGCTCTCCACTCAAAAAGACGTCTTCTTTCTTGCAAGATCCATCACTCAGCGCGATTTTGCTTCTTACCCTTGGCAAAGGTAAACTCTAGAGTCGCGCGATCTTTAAACTCAACCTGAGTTACAACCGGTTTACTTGCATTAGAAGTGACGTCACGACTGCAGCCCAGGCAGTTAAAAGTTAAGAAGCGATTGAATCCTTTTTAACTCAAAAGCGCTGTGCATCTGATTCTGATCAGAGACTTTTCCTCACGAACGCTGAGGTTCGGACCAAGAATCCTCTGCTTTCCACGGGAACCACCCAAGTGCTCCGCTGGACCAGAAAGTTTTCTACACCTCCATCCCGAGCAGCTCACGTGCTCCCACGGCGAGGCTTGAAACTACACTGGCGAATAGTTCTTCATATCTTGCTAAAGGCAGGATTAAGTAAGATTTTGGCATTTGGGCATAATTAGGATAGTCTTAGGAATTTGCTTTTATTTGAAATAGTGTGAATTTAAACCCAGGTTTATCTGTTACACTGTTAGACACGCAGCGTGTTGATTTATTTTGGTTCTATGTTCTCTCAATTGTTTAATAGATAGGCTGCGCATGCTTCTCTCTTTTATTCTTACTAACATTATAATTTCATTATTATACATCTTGATGTCATTAAGATTTCAGTGGATTCAGTATGGTTATGAGCTAGTGGGTTAGCTACAGCTTCCCTTTTGTCTGCTTAGCAACACAAAGCTAATCAAGGCCTACCATGTGCTCAGCAGGCCATCAGGCCTGATAAACCACACCTCAGCTAGAAATCCACAAGCTAGCTTTTAGTTAGCTACGGCTAATACCCTTGTCTTTAGCAACACGTGCTCAGTAGGCCTCATAAGGCCTAACAAACACACTTTAGCTAGGCCATAGGGCCTTTAGCAAACTCACACTAGCAACACAAGGCTAAACACAGAGCTAATCCTTTGTTCTGTTTAGATAACATTCTTTTGTTTAGCTACCAACAAGCTAGGCCTCCACCACGTGTAGTTAGCTACACGAGGCTAAACACATGGTCAAGTCCTTCACACACACACACACACACACACACACCTCACTGCTTGTATATATTGATTTATTATTTTATCTTTTATCTTCGTATAATAAATTCATTTATTAAACAAACTGTGTTTATTTGTGTGAACAACATCTGAAGTCCCCAATCTTCTCAAAGAATTCAAAAAGGGTGCATATAAAAGTTATGTAATATGGTAAGTGATTGTAATAATTTGGAAATATACCATAATCTAGCTGTTTGGTAATTTATCCAGGATTCATGGTATGATTCATTGAACGATTCCCTAAATCAGGGGTGTCAAACCTGATCCATAAAGGGCCTTGTGGCTGCAGGTTTTCATTCCAGCCATGCAGCAGCACACCTGACTTGGCTCATTCAATCAACTGAACTGTCTTCACACAGTCAAATACTTGCAGCCACACCCACCCTTGATTAAAGGGTGGGTGTGTCAGTTGATTGAATAAGCCAAATCAGGGTGCTGCTGCATGGCTGGAATGAAAACCTGCAGCCACACGGCCCTTTATGGATCAGGTTTGACACCCCTGCCCTAAATGATTCATTGAATGATTCCCTAAATGATTCACTAAATGATTCATTGAACGATTCACTGAACGATTCACTTCAAATGAGAGTGATTCTATGGTATGATTCAATTCAAAGGAGTCAAAGTAAACGATTCAATGGGATTGATTCATTTTAATTATTAACCTTCAAAATTTAATGAGACTGATTTAACGAGATTGATCACTTAATATCAATAATTAACTGATTGCACCCACACTGTTATCGCCAGTTCTGTTAATGGATTGCCCAGTTTAACGATAGCAGAGTTGACGACAGGGTCAACACGTTTCTTGGAAAGACTTTACTTCCACCAGTGGGGTGGTGCTGTTAATGAGGGACAGAGCCAGACAGATAAGGTTTATCAGGACAGCACTGACACTAGAGTTCACCTTCGAAATTACTGTAAACAGGCAGACTTCCCTTCAACTAGGCTGATTTCCAGCATTTACTCCCTCACATTCCACTCCCTTTCCTGAGTGAGAGAACACGCACTTTTGAATCTTTTAAACTTCAATTCTAGGAAGCATAAAGCCAGGCACAATTAAACCATTTAAACACACTCTCTTGTTTCTTCTTTTCTCAAGCCTTAAAATGTAGCTATGAATAATTTAGTGCAAAAAGTGGAAAAAAAAACTTCTTTTGGTTTCTGCAGTAAAGTTCACAAATTAGCCAAGAATATAATCATAAACTCAGGAAGTGGTGTTGCAACTGTAGACATTCCTTGGAGGACACTGTTGATGTGATTCTTTCTGAAGTTACAAAGGCTGCACAGGGGATTAGAAGGCAGACTGCACACACCAGCCATTAGTAAAGCCATTACAAACTGAAGTACTGCAGTTACTTTAAAAGAGCCCTTTATTATGGCTGTTACTGAAGGGAATTACTGCGAGACTATACTCTGAGATTCTTTGCAAAATGGAAAAAATGGTGGCATTGATCGCCAAGTTAACATTCCCCATTAAATGTAGATCAAGTTCAAGAACAAAACATGTTCACGCTGTATTCGGAAATAGTAAAGTGTAGCAGGTAGCATCGTCAGGGGCTTCTAGGCCGTCAGAGAAGGCCCAAACATATCAGCATTACAAATGTTCTATTTAATTTCTTTCATTCTTTAATTACTTTCATTCCTTCATAATTTTATTATAATTAGTCTCTTCTAATTCTAATTCGGCCTCATTTTCTATCAGATTTGCGTCAGAAATGAAAGGGTTACTGACCTGAAAACATTAAAATCGAGTTATCCAATGAGATTTTTTTGTTTGTTGTCTTTAGGCTGAGAAGAGTTTAGAGCTGGCTCACTCGTTGGTTAGGACTTCATTGCCGGGACAGAAGGGCATGGCAGTGTATGTTTATATAGGAAGTGAAAGATGAATTAACCAATCAGATTTTGATTTATAGTGAGAGGGAACAAAAATTTATCGCCCTCAGCCTTCTCGAAGGCCAACGCGAGCTTAACCACGAGCCGGCACCATTGGCGCACCAGTGAAGTAATCTAAAGCGGTCAAGCCAGTGCTATCGAGAGCAAGTACCACAGGCTAATGACCGAAAAACTAAGATTTCTGTCTCCAGACTCTTCTTACACACACACACACACACACTCGCCACAGTATTTTTTCACTCAGACTTAAGTATTCATTTCCCTGTGTAATTTACTTTTAAAATCACCATTGACAGCTACACACAACAGAGAGACCTGGCAGCCTGCCGCTAATCCCTTGCAAAATCCTTTGCCCTGTTTGGTGTGTCTGGCTAAGGCTACATCCACACGACAACGGCAATGAGATTTTATTTTAAAAAAATATCGCATCCACATGGGCAACGGATCAGTAAAATATCAGGTACATATGGCAACGCAACGCTTGCTGAAAACGATGCAATACACATGCCACACCTCTACGTGCGCTGTAAGACGGTCCCATCGGAGACACCAGAACAATAGAAGAAGTAGGACGCATGCGTATAAACCCCTTCCTCTACCCGGCGTGAAGCACTCACAGGAACAAGCACACAACAACAAGAAGATGGCTGCGACTACGCGAGGAAATCGTGCCTTCTGTGTGTACAAATTAGTTTTATTAGTGTGCGTAGTTTTATATAACTTAATTTTCTTACTGTGTGTGAACATTTTGAAAAGCATTTTTATATAATTTATATAATTTTTATATTGTGTGTGAACATTTTGAAAAGCAGTCTTATCCAATAAAAAAAAGAAATTCAAGAAATGGTTCAGTTACTTGTTTATTTAAAAGCTGTATACAAAAGTGAATGCAATGCAGTGGTTCATACAAAACAGCAAGAGTGGGGGGTGGCTAAGGCGCCATACCATAAATCCGGGGACCTGGGTTCGATTCCGACCCGAGGTAATTTCCCGATCCCTCCCTGTCTCTCTCTCGTGCTCATTTCCTGTCCTATCCAATAAAGGTGAAAAAAAGCCCAAAAAATATCTTTTAAAATAAAAAAAACAGCGAGAGTGCTGCTTGTTCTAGTCATGTGGTTGTGACGTCATCGTAAACAAATCCGTTCTACTCATCCAGACGACTTCGCAATGGCGCCGTTGCCAGATTTTTCCACTCTGGAACCCGTTCTCGTTTTGGGGCACCCAAAACACTGGTGCCGTGTGGATGCCAGGCCGAAACGATAAACAATTTTATCAGATTCACCTGAATCCATTGCCGTGTGGACAGCCTCTAAGTTTTGGCTGAGCTCAAGTCCTAGCTCTAATCGTAACGGTTCGCCACTGAGACAAGCACTACGTCAACATCAGTCTAAAACAATGGCATCTTAGTTACAGATGCATGAAAGAAATAACTACATTTGCTATTTCTTCATAAGAGTATTCAATTCCCTTTCTGTAAAGCAGATTTGTGACAATGTCCATTGTTAAAAGCGCTAAATTTAAATAAATTGAATTGAACTGAATAAAAATATAGCCCTGTGATAGATTGGCAACCTGCCCAGGGTGTACCCCGCCTCTTGTCTGAAGTTAGCTGGCATCGGCTCTGGCTTCCCTCACGACTCTGACAGATATGCGGTACAGATAATGGATGGATGGACGGATAAGGATATAAATATTTTCACATTGAATCCTGTCATGTCTGAACCTGCTTCCCAGAATTCGCAGCGGCCTTCAAACATGGCCGCCGCAGACTACAGCAATCACACTGCATCACACCACTCTCAGTCTCCAGAGTATTAATTATCATGCACACCTGTTCACCTTATTACTGCTGTGTATTTAAGGACTCTGACTTCTTAGAAGACATTGCGAAATAAATGCTCAGTGTTCCTGTGTCTGACTTCACCAAGCCTTGTTATTCCATGCTGTTTATTTGGTTATTGACCCAGTTTGGACTTTGATTACTGATTACAGACTTTGTCTTTGGTATCCTGGTTGTGTCTCGCCTGACCATTGCCTGTTTACTGACTCTGGCTTTGATTATTGATTTGGGTTTGTCTGCCAGCTTTGCTTCAATAAACTTTTGACTGTTTTTACATCTATCTGCTGCCTGTATACCTGACAAATACTATTAGGTTAAGAATACAGATATCCAAATAGAAAAAGAGTTAAAATATCTGTGTAGATAGCTAGTACAACCATTAAACGTTTACACAAACACAACATACAAAATGCTATTTGCTTAACTGTATACCATTTGCATTTACAAATTAGTCCAGGTGCAGACAAAATAAACTGCAATGCTCGGTAAAACCGGTGCTTTTTTGTGGTTTAGTCTGTACACTGTTTATTTATTTATTTATTTATTTATAAGCTTCGCCACAAAGGCAGGGCGACCCCACACAGCATAGCTCCACTACGGGGACCCAATCTAAAAAAAAATAAAAAAGAAAAAATAATAGTAATTGACAACAATGATGATAATAATAATAGAAAATTTACAACAAAAGTAAAAAAAAAATTACAACAAAGCAATAGTAATACTAATAATTAACAACAAAAACGATAGTAAAAATAATAATTAACAACAAAGACGATTATAATTGTAGTAATTAACAAAAATGATAATAATATTAATTAACAACAAAGACGATAGTAATAGTAATAATTAACAACAAAGGCGATCACTTATTTGACGACACGCGTGACACTTAATGCATATAGATTTAAAGGACTGAGGGACATTTACATTATAAAATTGTTCAGTAATATTCATATAGTACTCGTATAGTTCCTTCTTGAACTGGCTTAGTTTGGTTATAGTTCTGAAATGTGCAGGTAAGATGTTCCATACTCTTGCAACTCTGATGTAGTAACTGTTTTGAAACGTTACAGTTCGTGATGTAGGAACCTTTAACAAAGGACCTTTGGCAGTATTCCTTGTTGTCCTTCTAGAGATGTTAATGGAGATGTTAGGGTCGCTATCAACTGCTAGCCATTTGAAAAGATAAACTAAATCCAAGTACTCGAGCCAATAAGTTATTGGAAGTAGTCCAAGCTTAAGGAGTCGATCTTTATAGCTGACCTCTGTTCTGAAAGGCAGGAATAGGATGTATTTGGTTGCCCGTCATTGAACTCTTTCCATGGTGGTGATGAGCAAGACAGTTTGAGGGGCCCAGACTTGAGAACAATAAGCAAATATGCTCTGGATCAGAGTGGTGTACAGAATAAGACGAACAAAAGAGTCGTGGATACCAATTGATGATCTTCTTAAAAACCCGAGCATTTTATTTGCTTTGGCCATCACTGTGCGTATATGGGTTGTCCACTTGAGGTCAGATGACACAAGGATCCCAAGGTCCTTATGAGCATTTGTAGATTTTACCTGATCATCATTTAGATGATAAGATGAACTGACAGACTCAGTGTTCCTTGTAATAGAAAGAAGGCAACACTTAGAGATATTTAAATCCATACGCCACTGTTTGCACCACTCACATATACAATCGAGGTCCCGCTGAAGAATCACTTCATGTTCTAAGGTCTTAATGGCCCGATAGCACTTGGTGTCGTCGGCAAACAATGCAACAGATGTTGAGGAGACAACTTGAGGAAGGTCATTAACATAAACGAGGAAGAGAAGAGGCCCAAGTATTGAGCCTTGAGGAACTCCAGATACGACTTTAAGTGGTGGAGATGTAACACCAAGAACTGTAACCCTTTGGTAACGATCTGAGAGATAGTTCTCAAATCATTTCAGAAGATTACCACGGATCCCAAAACGTTGGAATTTCCAAAGAAGTAGATGGTGGTCTACCCTGTCAAAGGCCTTGGCAAAGTCGAGATAGATGGCATCAGTCTGCACTCTTTTATCAAGCAATTTGCCAATTTCATGCAGAACTGAAAGAAGCTGAGTTGTCGTGGATTTCCCCTTTAAGAATCCATGTTGGAGTTGATGTAGCTTAAAAGAAATATGATCGATGATTTTATTGTAAACACAGCATTCCATTACCTTTGAGACAAGCGGTAGTAATGAAATTGGCCTGTAGTTAGAGACTTCATTAGCTGGGCCATTCTTTAATATCGGGACGATGTTCGAAAGTTTCCATTCGGCTGGTACCTTGCCTAATGTTAGATATTGTGAACTTTTTTATTCTTGTTTACATTCATTGAGTTTTGTAAGGGTAGATCTTGCATCACTAGAACGCTTTGATTTTCAGAAATTATGCCAAAGTGAATTATGCAAAGGCATTATGTTCAAGCTCCTCCAGAGGCTCACATTTCTGTATTTATTATATTCTTTATTTTATTTACTCTCATGTTGTCATCATCTTCTTTTTTTTGTAGTACTTCAATATTTTATTATATTGTAGCACTTAAAGGTAGACCGCCTTTTAGATTTTTCAAGTGTAGGTCATGAAAAGAATTTTCCCCGACACCCAATTATTTTTGTATAGTGGACCGAAAGCTACTGAATTCAAATCACAGACTTCCAATTTTATTCGTTTTTTAAAAATACAACAATTAATGAATTTAGGGCCATGTGGCCCTAAATTCTCCGCTATTTTTTCCTGCTTCACCATGACCCAATTCAAGATACTACATCATGCATCATGTGGTGGGCTTTCCCTGTTCGCGCAAGGCATTGTGGGATACAAATTTGAAATAGGAGAGAAAAATGAAGCGTGAAAGACCGACTACAGTAATGGAAAGCGAGGAGAAAAGATGTTATGTTGCGAAGGAATGGAAACGCAGGACCAATAATAAATATCGGCGGTCAGCGAGCACCTCGGTGTGATCAGTTGTTCGTTTAGCGACAGAATGATGTAACTGTCAGCGCACGGTCAAGGTAAACCTGTAGATGGCAGTAATGCAACACTGGATGCCAACTGCCTTAAAACCCAAAGACGAAAGAAAAGAAGAAGAAGATAAACCTGCACGTGCACACACGGACTTCTTCTGCCTGCTTGACTGCATGAAGTGAGTGATTTCATGCACATTGTTTGCTCGGAAACCCCCTCAAATTAAATAACTTCCCAGCCACAGAATGGCCTGGGGTTTTGTTGTTGGTTTTTTTTTTTTTTTTTTTGGGGGGGGGGGGGGGGGGGGGGGGGGTTGAGATATTGCAGAAATAAACATATATCACAATAACCAAATTTCAGAGAGAACTAAATTTCACTGATTTTATGAAATCAAAAGGTCATCTAGCTTTAAATAGACTTAATGTTAAAGCGATAATGAATTTCCTGGTTATGCAATTGCACTTTTTGGCTACACACCACCACACAGTCATAGAAGCGAGTTATTTACAGTCACACTATCCGCTGTCACCCAGATGAGGCTGGGAGTCTGGTTCCTCTCAGGGCTTCTTCCTCATGTTGTCTCAGGGAGTTTTCTCAATAGGAATAGGAGCTTGCTCAATACGAATATATACATTAAAAATGTATATCTGGAATTGATATATTTCTGTAAATCTGTTTTTTTGAAAATGTCTATTGTTAAAAGTGATACAAATAAAACTGAATTGATTAAATATCAATAAAACAAGTAATCTATCTTCGCAAAGAAGAGCACTTGAAATAAAAAAAGCAAAATATTATTTTATTAAGCACTAATGCTTTATTACATTTTCTGTGTAGGCATTAAGTGCTCTGTTTGTTGGCGAGAGCTGTAAGTGCTGGAATCCACTCTGGCAGCATTTCCAATCAATCACATGTCCAAAGGACACTCTTAACCTTGACAGACATAAGAGCTTCCAAAGCTGCAAGACAGAAAGAAAGTTTGATCCACAGACAAAAGGAAGGGAAAAGAGGCAGCTATTTCAGAGCTGGATGGATTTCTTCCTCCCTGAGTTTGGACAGTATTGCTCAATTGATTAGTATAGATTGCTCAAACACAGTAGGAGGAATTCACTCGTGTGCCCTTTGCACAAAACAGAAAACTAGTTTTGTTTTTTTGTTTTTTAAATCATCTTCTTATTTACAGACATAATGTTAAATTCAGTACTCTTATTTTGGCACCGCAGCTCATTTCATTTTAATGATAGGCTTTCACAAGCTCAGGGAACAGCAGAATAAACAAGCCATTTCCCTGCAGTCAGACCTAATTTCACCCAGTGCAAAGCCACTCTGGACCACTTCGGGACATTTCTCTATTCTTTGCTGTCGTGTACCCCTCAAGCAACTGTGCTGATGATAAGCACATGAACAAGAAACTGTTCATGCTGAAAATTGAACTCTAGAGTCTGGGGGCATCGGAACATGTGTAAGGTCTAAAATAAGCCTGGTGCAGAAAAGGTGGGGTATTATGGGATTTTTTTTTTAAATAAACTGATATGTATTACAAAGTACAACCCCAATTCCAAAAAAGTTGGGACAAAGTACAAATTGTAAATAAAAACGGAATGCTATAATTTACAAATCTCAAAAACTGATATTGTATTCACAATAGAACATAGACAACATATCAAATGTCGAAAGTGAGACATTTTGAAATTTCATGCCAAATATTGGCTCATTTGAAATTTCATGACAGCAACACATCTCAAAAAAGTTGGGACAGGGGCAATAAGAGGCTGGAAAAGTTAAAGGTACAAAAAAGGAACAGCTGGAGGACCAAATTGCAACTCATTAGGTCAATTGGCAATAGGTCATTAACATGACTGGGTATAAAAAGAGCATCTTGGAGTGGCAGCGGCTCTCAGAAGTAAAGATGGGAAGAGGATCACCAATCCCCCTAATTCTGCGCCGATAAATAGTGGAGCAATATCAGAAAGTTCAACAGTGTAAAATTGCAAAGAGTTTGAACAGATCATCATCTACAGTGCATAATATCATCAAAAGATTCAGAGAATCTGGAAGAATCTCTGTGCGTAAGGGTCAAGGCCGGAAAACCATACTGGGTGCCCGTGATCTTCGGGCCCTTAGACGGCACTGCATCACATACAGGCAGGCTTCTGTATTGGAAATCACAAAATGGGCTCAGGAATATTTCCAGAGAACATTATCTGTGAACACAATTCACCGTGCCATCCGCCGTTGCCAGCTAAAACTCTGTAGTTCAAAGAAGAAGCCGTATCTAAACATGATCCAGAAGCGCAGACGTCTTCTCTGGGCCAAGGCTCATTTAAAATGGACTGTGGCAAAGTGGAAAACTGTTCCGTGGTCACACGAATCAAAATTTGAAGTTCATTATGGAAATCAGGGACGCCGTGTCATTCGGACTAAAGAGGAGAAGGACGACCCAAGTTGTTATCAGCGCTCAGTTCAGAAGCCTGCATCTCTGATGGTATGGGGTTGCATTAGTGCGTGTGGCATGGGCAGCTTACACATCTGGAAAGACACCATCAATGCTGAAAGGTATATCCAGGTTCTAGAGCAACATATGCTCCCATCCAGACGACGTCTCTTTCAGGGAAGACCTTGCATTTTCCAACATGACAATGCCAAACCACATACTGCATCAATTACAGCATTATGGCTGTGTAGAAGAAGGGTCCGGGTACTGAACTGGCCAGCCTGCAGTCCAGATCTTTCACCCATAGAAAACATTTGGCGCATCATAAAACGGAAGATACGACAAAAAAGACCTAAGACAGTTGAGCAACTAGAATCCTACATTAGACAAGAATGGGTTAACATTCCTATCCCTAAACTTGAGCAACTTGTCTCCTCAGTCCCCAGACGTTTACAGACTGTTGTAAAGAGAAAAGGGGATGTCTCACAGTGGTAAACACGGCCTTGTCCCAACTTTTTTGAGATGTGTTATTGTCATGAAATTTAAAATCACCTAATTTTTCTCTTTAAATGATACATTTTCTCAGTTTAAACATTTGATATGTCATCTATGTTCTATTCTGAATAAAATATGGAATTTTGAAACTTCCACATCATTGCATTCCGTTTTTATTTACAATTTTTACTTTGTCCCAACTTTTTTGGAATCGGGGTTGTATTTATAGAGCACACAACATGCACAAGTATAACAGTAGTCACTCAATATGAAAACATCCATCCATTATTCGTAAACGCTTATCCTGTGCAGGGTCGCAGGCAAGCTGGAGCCTATCCCAGCTGACTACGGGCGAAAGGCGGGGTACACCCTGGACAAGTCGCCAGGTCATCACAGGGCTGACACATAGACTCAGACAACCATTCACACTCACATTCACACCTACGGTCAATTTAGAGTCACCAGTTAACCTAACCTGCATGCAGGGGTGCAGATACGTTTTTTGAACTGGGGGGGACAAAGCTGCCAGCAAACCAACCCCACCCCCAACATGTGTTGTGCGAGGAATATACTCTGATGCCCTCAGGGCGGCGACATTACTCAGCTAAGACAAAAAAAAAACATCACTCCTTCATCCCTGCAACCGTTAGCTTAGGCCTACTAATAAATAAAGAGTAGGAATAGAGCACACCTGTGATGTCTGGTGCTCTCATGTGCTATTTACCACTGACACGACAGGATGTCATGTGGGTTGAATATGTGTGTGTGTGTGTGTGTGTGTGTGTGTTCTGGATGACTGCTGACTGTTTTGTCTACCCTTTGTATTTATCTATAGCATCTAGGTCTGTGTATCCTATGTACTGAAACTTGGACTGTCAAACTCTTCTCTCTCTCTTCCTTCTGCCTCTTGCAGTTGCAGGCCTAGTGCACTACTACTACCCTCCTGTGGATCACTTATTTCACCTCCCTCACTGCCATCACCAGGAACTACCTGCAGGCCAGGACAATGATAACATTTTAACATAGCCTATGGAAATCCAAAGTTTACACATCATCATCATGCACAGAAATTGCAAAACTGCAAAACTAGTTTTAAAACCGCTAAGTTCCAACTGTTAAACATAGCGAGAGGCTGGGCTACGTGTGTGTGTGTAAAGTGTAAACCAGTGCATCCTGACTTTCTAACTATGCCTGTGTGTTGCGTGAGCGGCAGTCAGTCAACAACTCTTCGCAAAGTTTCCTTATGAAACAATATGCTCGCTGAAATTATGGCAGGGAACGCCAGATTAAACATTAAAACTGCCTTCTGAGCACTGTATCTACAGGCTACCACCGAAAGAAGGAGGCTACCAGAAAGGCATCCCTACTCCGTACGATTTTACTTTCACTACGACATTACTTTGAACAGACTATCAAAAAATTGCAAGGTGATATGATAAAGTAAGGCACAGTTTACTTACAGTCGTTGTTTTTTGAAAAAAAGATGCAATCGTTTTCTGCCTTTTCGGTTTGGCACCCTTCATCATGCCGTGTTGGGGTCCTGAACTAGGAGCTGTCCCCGATATGCCTGTCAAACTTGTTGTGGGTAACCATAGCAACCAAGCTCGAGCTCGCAACCTGTGCAGTCTGCGCAGCTCAACCAACCGAATATCAGTCTTTGTTTTGTTTTATGTGAGTTGTTGCAACTATGTATGTACTGCTGTGCACCTCAATAAACCGAATGGTAATTAGTCTTTTGATTTTTCCGTGAGGTTTGCCTTATGCAAAGAAAGACAGCATAGACATTTTTTCCTCCCTATAAGTGGGGGGGACCGAACGAGGTGAATTTAAATCTGGGTGGGACGAATCCCACCTGTCCCACCCTCTATCTGCGCCCGTGCCTGCATGTCTTTGGACTGTGGGGGAAACCGGAGCACCCGGAGGAAACCCACACGGACACAACATACAAACTCCGCACAGAAATGCCCACGTCAGCCACTGGGCTCGAACCCAGAACCTTCTTGCTGTGAGGCGACAGTGCTAACCACTACACCACTATGCCACAATATGAAAAGATGATTTTAAAAAATCTAAATATTACATAAATACACTAACACGGTAATGAGTGAAGAAATAGATACTTGCATTACTCAGAGAATCACATTTTCACATTAACATACTCAATTTACAAATTTCAGGACCTTATAAAATGAAGGAACTCCACACTAACTGCCAAAACCACAACACTTCCTGGTCTTTGATGCTGGGAAAAAAAAAAGAAAAAAAAAAGCCAACCAAAAAAAAACATGATGGCACATGTTGTCTTTTGTAAGTAATCAACAGTGATGATTGTGGTATTGTAATTGAGGTGCAGTGGATTTACTGCTTTTGCTCCATAGTTAATTATTTTCTTCCAACAGCATATTCCAAAGACTTTTAGTCATCGTACAGTGGTGCTTGAAAGTTTGTGGACCCTTTAGAATTTTCTATATTTCTGCATAAATATGACCTAAAACATCATCAGATTTTCACACAAGTCCTAAAAGTAGATTCCTCCGTACAGAACAGCTTCAACTTTGGGATGTTGGTGGGTTTCCTCACATGAACTGCTCGCTTCAGGTCCTTCCACAACATTTCGATTGGATTAAGGTCAGGACTTTGACTTGGCCATTCCAAAACATTAACTTTATTCTTCTTTAACCTTTCTTTTGGTAGAACGACTTGTGTGCTTAGGGTTGTCTTCCTGCATGACCCACCTTCTCTTGAGATTCAGTTCATGGACAGATGTCCTGACATTTTCCTTTAGAATTCGCTGGTATAATTCAGAATTCATTGTTCCATCAATGATGGCAAGCCATCCTGGCCCAGATGCAGCAAAACAGGCCCAAACCATGATACTACCACCACCATGTTTCACAGATGGGATAAGGTTCTTATGCTGGAATGCAGTGTTTTCCTTTCTTCAAACACAACACTTCTCATTTAAACCAAAAAGTTCTATTTTGGTCTCATCCATCCACAAAACATTTTTCCAGTAGCCTTCTGGCTTGTCCATGTGATCTTTAGCAAACTGCAGACGAGCAGCAATGTTCTTTTTGGAGAGCAGTGGCTTTCTCCTTGCAACCCTGCCATGCACACCATTGTTGTTCAGTGTTCTCCTGATGGTGGACTCATGAACATTAACATTAGCCAATGTGAGAGAGGCCTTCAGTTGTTTAGAAGTTGCCCTGGGGTCCTTTGTGACCTCGCCGACTATTACACGCCTTGCTCTTGGAGTGATCTTTGTTGGTCGACCACTCCTGGAGAGGGTAACAATGGTCTTGAATTTCCTCCATTTGTACACAATCTGTCTGACTGTGGATTGCTGCACAAGGGGGTCACACCAGATACTAAAAGCACAGGTTCATATACTTTTGCCACTCACAGATATGTAATATTGGATCATTTTCCTCAATAAATAAATGACCAAGAATAATATTTTTGTCTTATTTGTTTAACTGGGTTCTCTTTATCTACTTTTAGGACTTGTGTGAAAATCTGATGATGTTTTAGGTCATATTTATGCAGAAATATAGAAAATTCTAAAGGGTTCACAAACTTTCAAGCACCACTGTATACTGCATCTGTTTTCCAATGATTGCATTTTTGTTTTATTCATAAACAGTATGTTGATTCAGTTACTGTTTAATTTAATCCTGTGGAACGTCTGTGAGACAAATTCATTCTGGTAGTCACGGGAAGCTATGGCCTGATGGTTAAAGACGCAACTTTGGGACAAAGGTTGCTGGGTCGATTCCCTAGACCAGCAGGAATGGCGAAATACCCTTGAGCGAGGCACCTAACCCCTAGCTGCTCCCCAGGCTGCTCTGAGTATGCTGTACATCACTCTGGATAAGAGCGTCTGCTAAATGCCATTAATGTAATGTAATGTATCTTGTGCTATAGCACCTCTAAACAGTCATTCCCGCACTAGCTTGTCTTTTTTTTCTATATTTTAAAGTTCCTAAGAAGAATAAATGCAGCTAATCAAGTTTCAGAAAAGCCACAAAGCAGACTCTCGTCTGTCTCGCAGACACTCTCACAGCCAAAAACACACTGACCCTCACAAAGTGCAAAATAAAAGTTGTAAAATAACGTTAAATCAATGTTAAATGCAACGTTAAATCAAAGTCTCCTCACATTAAACTTCGTACATCATCATATCAACAAGTGTACATTTTTCTTTGTGTCATAACACATTATTAATCAGTTTATTATTAGACTTCCATGGAGCATCTGTCTTATATAATGTGGAGCTGTTACTATAGAAACAATAACGTTAAACAAGCACATTAATATAAACCTGTGCTTTTAATTAGTGTCGGCTCTCCTGTCAGAGCTGTCTGAGAAAATTAAACACCGTTGTGACCACTTAGACAGCACTGTGGTGTAATTTGTGAAATCACTCACAAAATGGCATCTTTGGGATAACTAAACAAACACGAAAAATGTGTATAATTCTTAATATTTGGCAGTCGGCTCCATAGTGCAAAATTATTCCAGACTTTGGCATGTGTTTGCTGTGGTTGTGAAGGAGAAATACAACACCATGTAGATGTAAAAATAATGCAGAAACTAAATCTGTCTTTGTTTCTTTTGCGTTCCTCCTCCCAATCTCCATGGTGTTAAATAATAACCATGGTGACGGAGTACGCCTCATGTACAGTAAAGGCATGTACCTGATGGTAACCATGGCACCAGTGCAGGCACTCCTCACCGAGCATGCAGCCATGCAGAGAAAACAGAGTGCAGCAAATTTGCCCAAGGGGACGCAGAGCAGAACGATTCGCCATGCACCCATCTGCCTCGCCGCCCACTACGCTTTGGACATGTTATTGTGTTTGTCACTGTTCCCCAGGCTTGTGCTTTACATGAACTGAAGACACAACACTATGGAACATAGGCTGAGTCAAAACCCAAAAGTGGCCAAAAACAAATTCAAGCTCTTTTTTTGTAACTTTAAATACATACAGTACTAAGCAAAAGTCTTAGGCACATGAAAAGAAATGCTGTCGAACAAAAATGGCTTCAAAAAATAACGAAATTAAATGTTTCGATATTTTAAAAAAATACTATAAACAACAGTAAGCCAAAATAAATTAAAATATTTGGTGTGAGACTAAATTCCCTTTGCTTTAAAAAAAAATAGTAGTCTCAGGTACAATGAGTGCAGTTTGATAAGGAAATGAGCTGTAGGCTTTACTGAAGATCTTACAGAACCAGCCACAGTTCTTCTGGACACTTTGACCGACTGTCACACTCGCTTCTTCATTTTGCACCAAAACCTAGCAGCCTTCATTATATTTTCTTTTTTAATCTAAAAAGTGGTCTTTTATGGAATATGCTGCTCAGATACAAACTTTTTTTATCTAACATTTAATTTTGTGCTGGAAAACGAACGTTTGGACTCTAAAATGTTTTTGTACCGACTCGTCATCAAATAGAAATCTATAACAAAGTTTGTGGGCGGCACGGTGGTGTAGTGGTTAGCGCTGTCGCCTCACAGCAAGAAGGTCCGGGTTCGAGCCCCGGGGCCGGCGAGGGCCTTTCTGTGCGGAGTTTGCATGTTCTCCCTGTGTCCGCGTGGGTTTCCTCCGGGTGCTCCGGTTTCCCCCACAGTCCAAAGACATGCAGGTTAGGTTAACTGGTGACTCTAAATTGAGCGTAGGTGTGAATGTGAGTGTGAATGGTTGTCTGTGTCTATGTGTCAGCCCTGTGATGACCTGGCGACTTGTCCAGGGTGTACCCCGCCTTTCGCCCGTAGTCAGCTGGGATAGGCTCCAGCTTGCCTGCGACCCTGTAGAAGGATAAAGCGGCTACAGATAATGAGATGAGATGAGACTATAAACAACAGTAAGCCAAAATAAATAAAATATTTGGTGTGAGACTAAATTCCCTTTGGTTTAAAAAAAAATAGCAGTCTCAGGTACAATGAGTGCAGTTTGATAAGGAAATGAGCTGTAGGTATTACTGAAGATCTTACAGAACCAGCCACAGTTCTTCTGGACACTTTGACCGACTGTCACACTCGCTTCTTCATTTTGCACCAAAACCTAGCAGCCTTCATTATATTTTCTTTTTTAATCTAAAAAGTGGTCTTTTATGGAATATGCTGCTCAGATACAAACTTTTTTTATCTAACATTTAATTTTGTGCTGGAAAACGAACGTTTGGACTCTAAAATGTTTTTGTACCGACTCGTCATCAAATAGAAATCTATAACAAAGTTTGTGGGCGGCACGGTGGTGTAGTGGTTAGCGCTGTCGCCTCACAGCAAGAAGGTCCGGGTTCGAGCCCCGGGGCCGGCGAGGGCCTTTCTGTGCGGAGTTTGCATGTTCTCCCTGTGTCCGCGTGGGTTTCCTCCGGGTGCTCCGGTTTCCCCCACAGTCCAAAGACATGCAGGTTAGGTTAACTGGTGACTCTAAATTGAGCGTAGGTGTGAATGTGAGTGTGAATGGTTGTCTGTGTCTATGTGTCAGCCCTGTGATGACCTGGCGACTTGTCCAGGGTGTACCCCGCCTTTCGCCCGTAGTCAGCTGGGATAGGCTCCAGCTTGCCTGCGACCCTGTAGAAGGATAAAGCGGCTAGAGATAATGAGATGAGATGAGACTATAAACAACAGTAAGCCAAAATAAATAAAATATTTGGTGTGAGACTAAATTCCCTTTGGTTTAAAAAAAAATAGCAGTCTCAGGTACAATGAGTGCAGTTTGATAAGGAAATGAGCTGTAGGTATTACTGAAGATCTTACAGAACCAGCCACAGTTCTTCTGGACACTTTGACCGACTGTCACACTCGCTTCTTCATTTTGCACCAAAACCTAGCAGCCTTCATTATATTTTCTTTTTTAATCTAAAAAGTGGTCTTTTATGGAATATGCTGCTCAGATACACACTTTTTTTCTCTAACATTTAATTTTGTGCTGGAAAACGAACGTTTGGACTCTAAAATGTTTTTGTACCGACTCGTCATCAAATAGAAATCTATAACAAAGTTTGTGGGTGGCACGGTGGTGTAGTGGTTAGCGCTGTCACCTCACAGCAAGAAGGTCCGGGTTCGAGCCCCGTGGCCGGCGAGAGCCTTTCTGTGCGGAGTTTGCATGTTCTCCTCGTGTCTGCATGGGTTTCCTCCGGGTGCTCCGGTTTCCCCCACAGTCCAAAGACATGCGGGTTAGGTTAACTGGTGACTCTAAGGCCAAGTTTACATTAGACTGTATCCGTCTTGTTTTCTTCGCGGATGCACTGTCCGTTTACATTAAACCGCCGGGAAACGGGAATCCGCCAGGGTCCACGTATTCAATCCAGATCGTGTCAGCTCCGGTGCTGTGTAAACATTGAGATACGCGGATACGCTGTGCTGAGCTCTAGCTGGCGTCGTCATTGGACAACGTCACTGTGACATCCACCTTCCTGATTCGCTGGCGTTGGTCATGTGACATGACTGCTGAAAAACGGCGCGGACTTCCGCCTTGTATCACCTTTCATTAAAGAGTATAAAAGTATGAAAATACTGCAAATACTGATGCAAATACTGCCCATTGTGTAGTTATGATTGTCTTTAGGCTTGCCATCCTTCCACTTGCAAGTGGTAAGTGATATGCGCTGGGATCACACACACAGCGGCTCAGTCCCGAATCACAGCTTGTGCACTACACTCGCGCGCTATGTGAGCTGCGCAGGGCCGGAGTGCGCACCCTCCAGAGGGCACTCGCTGTTCAGGGCGGAGTGATTTGGAGCGCAGGATGCCTGCGGAGCCGAGCGTATCCGTGTATTGGTGTTGCTGTGTGCACGCAAATCATGTATTGGTGTTGCTGTGTGCACGCGAATCGTTTTAAAAACGTTAATCTGATGATCCGCTGATACGGTCTAATGTAAACATGGGCTAAATTGACCGTAGGTGTGAATGTGAGTGTGAATGGTTGTCTGTGTCTATGTGTCAGCCCTGTGATGACCTGGCGACTTGTCCAGGGTGTACCCCGCCTCTCGCCCGTAGTCAGCTGGGATAGGCTCCAGCTTGCCTGCGACCCTGTAGAACAGGATAAAGCAGCTAGAGATAATGTGATGATTTGAGAACAAAGTTTGTGTGGGGGGGAAAAAAACAACAACCAAGGTGCCTAAGACTTTTGCACAGTACTGTATATGAGTTACTCATTGGAGGACATTTTGCAACCATGTGTGAAATAACTGGAGGGAGGAGACAACTGGACACAAAACAACACCACATGTGACTCCCTTCCACACTTTCCTCAACATTCTCAATGCTTCTTCTGTCAACCATAGTGATTCAGTGGTAATACACACACCCCAAACCACTTTCCATTACCTCACTGTGCATAAATCAGCTGAACAGCTTAGAATAATTTAAGAATATTGACAAATATTGACAATACTGTCAGATCCCATACTTCTACTCATGACACATAGGAGCATTCCGTGAGATGAACAACGTATCGTATTCCTCCATATTGTGCCTCCAATATGCCTGATATTAAACTGATCCTGGATAATTAGTGACAATGAGGTGTCATTAAATAATACAGATAGACATGCTTTATGTGACTATTTTGACCAAATGTAACTCTGCAAGCATGCCTTTACAGAAACTCACCAGAATCAAAGTGTATTTCGGACACACGATTAAACAAAACAGTTTGCAACACAGTATAGTGACACAATTAATTGTTGAATTAATGGAAAAGTATGGTTTCGGTTTTTGTAACATCCATGTTCAACCAGTAAAAGAAGGAAAACAGACTTCAACATTAGTGAGTAACACTGTAGCATCCACTTTAACTACTCCGTCAGAACAGATTTATTTAACGGACTTTATGTAAATAAAGGACTCAGTAATCAATTTAATAACTCTGTTAATCGTGACTAATTGTGGTTTCCTGCGCAAAAGTAAATAAATGCAGGCATATCTACAGACTACATGACTATGCTTCACAAACCCATTGGTTTTTCCCAGATCACAGTCTGAACACCGCTGTTTGAAAAGCACTGATTATATTTTTCAATTTCCTGTCACAGAATGCACTGCAATATTAATGAGAAAGAGCAGGGAGAGTTGGGACGGGGGAGACTTGGGACAGTTTGTATTCCCGTAAATTAACCAATTCAGGTTTTAGATGACATCAGAAGTTAGACGTTGCCCCTTTGAGTAACCGACTTCTTTTGGAGCCATAAAGCTGGACACTGCAGTAAGGTTTGTGTGGTTAACCCCTTCAATGCCCTTGGACGAGTCACGTATGTCGTGAAATCTTTTACTGCTGTGCCTTATGACGTACGCTACTTGTCATAAACACTTCCTTTAATGTACCTTACATGGCACATTACTTTTACTTCACAGTGGCACATTACTGTGAGTTGGCCTAGTTGTTAGCATGTCTGCCTCTTGATTGGGAGATTGCGAGTTCTGTTCACGGTTGGGTCATACCAAAGACCGTCATAAAAATGGCACCCAGTTACTTGAAATACATGGACCCAGCTGTTTTCGGTGACTCACAGGAGGACAGAGAGAGTCAGATTGCCATTGATCACCCTAATGACTCGCCGTTCACACCCAGCCTCCAGTGACCCATACCAACATGATGCCTCAATGACACCTTAAGGTCTCTGCATGCTCTTGCGACAAGGCTTTCGCAGATAGCTTTTCACAGACAGTTGTAATTTATCGTTGAGCGGGGAGTAATAGGCGTGCGCGATGTTATTCACCGCCACAACGCAAGGGGGTGTGAAGTCGCGAAATCGCTAGGAGTAGTTGGTGGGTGTGGTTAGTGGAGTGTTTATCCTCCGGTTACTTATAATGACTAGAACTGGAGTCGTATAGATGTACGTACTTCCTCACTTCCTCGATCAACCGCTCTTCGTGCTGCTCCATCTTCGCTCGTGTTTTTAAAAATGGCGGTCGTGAAAACAAACCAAACCGGGAAAGTAGGGAAGCGGAAGTGCGTGTACAGAGGATGTAGAATGGACCAATCAGAGCCCTCTTGTCTGCGACGCTGTCTGCGAGGCTTCTGCGGTGGTCACAATTTTTGGGAGGTGCGCACAGAGTGTCTGCGAAGGTGGGGGGGCTACGCAGACGCTATCTGCGAGGACTGGGTTGTCAGCATAAATTGGCCTTTAGATGAGCTGGTCATCAGAATTCTGATTCTGATCCAGGAGAGGATAAATATCTGATACTCCCTATTAGTCAGACAGAACTGAGGAAGCCTTTTGGACGAGAGGTGAAACGTTTTCAAGAATCTTCAAGCAAGTCCAGTTGCCCATTTCTACCACCCACAGTTTACTATGACCTGGATGATTGAGAATCTTCACAGACATGGACCCTTGGTGTACATTGTGTTTTCAAGTACTAGTAATTCATGTTTATGGACAGGTTCTCATTGACAAGACCCGTTGTTTTGTTTTGTTTTTGATTACTAAAGTTATTTTTACTCTACAACAGTGTTTTTTGTGATTTTTCTATACAAATATTAAAAATGTAAAGTTCTGAACAAGTTAGAGAAAGATTATCAAAATATCCCAATTTTGACCTGTTTTTGTCCTATATGCCCGGGACATTACAATTAATTATGGGTGGCAGCCAAGGGGTTAAATATGTTTATCAACCAAAACTTGTATTTTCTACTTTGCCTCCACCTCCATTCTATGGTGTAATGTACGCTGATGAATTGGGGATTTGCTAAGAATTAAAGTATGAGTTACCAGATATCTCATCTCATTATCTCTAGCCGCTTTATCCTTCTACAGGGTCGCAGGCAAGCTGGAGCCTATCCCAGCTGACTACGGGCGAAAGGCGGGGTACACCCTGGACAAGTCGCCAGGTCATCACAGGGCTGACACATAGACACAGACAACCATTCACATCTACGGTCAATTTAGAGTCGCCAGTTAACCTAACCTGCATGTCTTTGGACTGTGGGGGAAACCGGAGCACCCGGAGGAAACCCACGCGGACACGGGGAGAACATGCAAACTCCACACAGAAGGGCCCTCACCGGCCCCGGGGCTCGAACCCAGGACCTTCTTGCTGTGAGGCGACAGCGCTAACCACTACACCACCGTGCCGCCCCATTACCAGATATAGTATTATTTATTAAACTTAAATTCTGGGGAAAAAATATTTCAGGATTTTTCTTTTCAAAATGGTCAGATGGGAAGAGTTGGAACAGTTCATCATGTTACAGGTTTTTTTCTTATGGTTTACAAATATAACATTGTTCACTTTTTTTTTTTTGTTAAAAATGTCACTGCATGAGGATTAAACTTATTTCGTTCCTTCTTGAGGACGGATCTGTTGTCTTGTCAGGTTTTGCGTAAGCTGACATTTTTCTATCGCTGTACCAGCACTGTGTGTTCATACCGTTCATACGTTACAAGTTTTGATAATAGATAAAAAATTAGGCATGTAGGATTAAGCTAGGTATTTTATTTTTGTTCCACGTCTCCTCACTATGTCCCAAGTCTCCCAACATAATGTCTCATGTCTCTGTGCAAAAAAATGAGAGAAAAAGTGAAGGCCAGGCCATGTGACGAGCTGAGACACTCATGTTGTGGTGAGAGGGAATAAGAGGAAAATCCTCTCTAATGCAATATGAAAGTGACGCAACCTGCAAAGAATTTCACACAATCTACAAAAGCTGGAAACTTGTCCCCGCTCTCCCCTACTGTGCTCTCGCCCAGCGCTGGTTCTTGCTGTCTGCAGCTGCTCCACAGCGTGTTTGATAACTCAGCGATCGCCCCAGCCAGCTGTGTCTCCTGTGCGGGACTGAAGCCGGGCTGCAGAGTTGCTGGGAGGCGCGCAGCTGCGCTCGCAGGGAAGCCCGGCCAGCTGCTGGAGTGTCTGAGCGGCGCAGAGAAACACTGTTGCTCTTTTCTGAGTGAACACTGCGCGAACTTCCACTGGCATGTCCACAGTGTCTCGGATCGATTCCCCCAGGTTCGGATCAGGCTGCGGTCCACAGTGAGCTGCAGAGACTCGAACTTACCTGCACGAGACTGTGATTTCAACTTTGGTTGCGGGGACGGTGGGGTTCAGCGGGTCCAGCTCTCCGATCGTCGCCATATTCATGAAGCTGCTGCTGCTCATCGTGGCAGGAAAATACTCACTCTCTCACTCTCTCTCTCTCTCTCACACACACTCTCACACACACACACTCTGTCTCACATACACACGCGCGCCCGCGCGCGCGCATATACTACTGTCCAACCCCTTTCTGTGAAAAGACGAAGCGCTCTGACGCGGCTGGTATGCGCGCGCGCGTGGGTGTGTGTGTGTGTGTGTGCGCCGAGAGGTGATGTCACATACTCCCCAGCAGAGGCAGCAGCGCGTGTGTGTGTGTGTGTGTGTTGGACAGAGGAATCACGGTGCCACGCCAGGAAAATTCCTGCTCGGAAAAGTGCCTGGAGAGCTGATAGCAGCGCGCGCCAAACAGAGCAAACACTGTGGGAGGGAGAATCCAACTCATCATCACCATCATAACATCATCATTATCACCACCATCATCGTCATCATCAAATCACCATCATCACATCATCATCACCATCATTCACAACCATCATCACATCATCTACACCACCATCGTCATCACCACCATCATCATAACATTATCACCATCATCATCACCATCATCATTATCAAATCACCATCATCACATCATCTTCGCCATCATCATTCACAACCATTATCACATCATCATCACCATCATCGTCATCACCATCATCATTATCAAATCACCATCATCACATCATCACCACCATCATCGTAGTCACCATCATCATCACCACGACCATCATCATTATCAAATCACCATCATCACAATCTTCATCACATCATCACCACCATCATCATTCACAACCATCATCTTCACCATCATCATCGTCATCACCACCATCATCGTCATCATCATAACATTATCATCACCACCATCGTCATCATCACCATCATCATTATCAAATCACCATCATCACATTATCTTCATCGCATCATCACCATCATCATTCACAACCATTATCACATCACCATCATCATCACCATCGTCATCAAATCACCATCATCACATCATCTCCACCATCATCATTCACAACCATTATCATATCACCATCACCACCATCATCATCACCACGACCATCATCATCACATCACCATCATCATCACACCACCATCATCATCACCATCGTCATTATCATCGTCATCACCACCACCACCATCATCACATCATGATCATCACCATCATCATCTTCACAATCACCATCATGATCATCATCATCATCATCCTCATCATGATCATCATCCAAAACAACATTGCTAATAACAGCTATACAGTAGCTATTTGAAAGCAATGCAACAACAACAGCAATAATAATAATAATAATAATGTATTAATCTTCAATAACCTTTATAGGTCAGGGTTGCAGTGGAAAACAACCTGGATGGGAAGTGAGCCCTTCGCACACACCACACACAGGTTTCACACATTTATTCACATTTAGGGGCAAATTACACCAAGGGTTTCCTCACACCGCACTAAATGGTACAGGGCCCAATTACCTCTCTGATATGTTGCAGCGGCCTAACCCAATCAGATCTACCAGATCGCAGCAGCAAAATTTACTGGTAAAACCTGTTGTTAAAACAAAGTGTGGTGAAGCAGCTTTTAGTTACTATGCAGTACAGCTATGGAACCAACTCCCAGAGGTTATCAAAAATGCTCCTGCTGCTGGCAGCTTCAAATCTAGACTAAAGACCAAGCTGTTCTCAGATGCTTTCTGCTAACTGATAAATATCATCATCTTTACATGTTTTAAACTTTCTTAACTTTTACAGTCTTTGCATGTTTTAAACTTTACTTAACTTTTATTCTATTTTATTCTGCTGTTTTTTTTACTGAACTTTTACTTCATTTTATTATTTTATTTCTACTATTGTTTAATTCTTATTATTTTTCTTCCCCATTTATTTTATGTAATTTTATTTTCTATTGTTTACTGTTTTGCTTTTACTTCTGTAAAGCACATTGAACTGCCACTGTGTATGAAATGTGCTATATAAATAAACTTGCCTTGCCTTGCCTGTTTGACTCCACAGTCCAGTCCATTTGAGTCGTGCGATCGCTGCACTCGCCTGGCCCACTTGGAATGAGTGATCTCACAGATGTGTACTGTACCCAAGCACATAAAGGCTATGATGTGCAGTTTTCAATTCATTTGAGAATATTTGGGTTAATAAGGGGAGAGGGGACAATCATACTCAGACATAATACAAGGTAACCGTGCCTAGTGTGAGTACACCCTCAGAGTAGCCAATGTTTCTGGAAGATGAGAGGAAACTTGAGAACCCAGAGGAAACTCCCGCAGACATGGACAGAACATGAACAGACAGTAACCCGAGCTCAGGATTGAACCAGGGTCTCCAGAGATGTGAGGCAACACTACAGTACATCCTGTGCCACCATGTAGCTCAAAATTATAACAACATCATCATCAATAGAAAATCAAGCCACAATACAGGGTCTAATACTTTTGCAAAAGGCATCCTTAGTGGTCAATCCATATAAAGATAAAATTTAAATTTAGCCTTAAAATACTGAAAGCTAGATGGAGAAAACATTGAAGTTTAGTCACACTCAGTCACTGGTAACCCTGTCAAATGCCTGCTGATGATGGTCATGTTTTTTAATTATGTGAGCCATGAGAAGCCAATTACAGACGAGCAGAAGAAGACGACTAAAAAAAAACAGTAGGGTTTCAGTAGTTTGTGCTTGTACGCCTCTTAACAGCTTCACTAACAACATAATAATATACTCTAACAATCCTATAATATAATAATAATTAGTTGTATTTAGAAGACAAGTCCCAACCACAACCTCTTTAAAAGCAATAACAATAGTCGTTAGCACTGATAACAACTACACAGATCAACAGCAATAATGAACCATAGATGAATATTAACACAGGTGCAAAAACAGAATTCGTGTTCCTAATGAACTGAAAGTTCCTCGGTGTAACCTAGCTAGCGGATTGTATTTCATTTTATCTCTCATCTCATCTCATCTCATTCTCTCTAGCCGCTTTATCCTGTTCTACAGGGTCGCAGGCAAGCTGGAGCCTATCCCAGCTGACTACGGGCGAAAGGCGGGGTACACCCTGGACAAGTCGCCAGGTCATCACAGGGCCGACACATAGACACAGACAACCATTCACACTCACACCTACGGTTAATTTAAAGTCACCAGTTAACCTAACCTGCATGTCTTTGGACTGTGGGGGAAACCGGAGCACCTGGAGGAAACCCACGTGGACACGAGGAGAACATGCAAACTCCACACAGAAAGGCCCTCGCCGGCCACGGGGCTCGAACCCAGACCTTCTTGCTGTGAGGCGACAGCGCTAACCACTACACCACCGTGCCGCCCGTTTTATCTCTAGGTATCAAATTAGATGACAAAACTATAAGACAGCCATCCATCCATTCATTATCCGTAACCGCTTATCCTGTACTGGGTCGTAGGCAAGCTGGAGCTTATCCCAGCTGACTATGGGTGGGGTACACCCTGGACAAGTTACCAGATCATCACAGGGCTGACACATAGACACAAACAACCACTCATGGTCAATTTAGAGTCACCAGTTAACCTAACCTGCATGTTTTTGGACTGTGGGGGAAACCAGAGCACCCGGAGGAAACCCATGCAGACACGGGGAGAACATGCAAACTCCACACAGAAAGGCCCTCGTCGGCCGCTGGGCTCAAACCCAGAACCTTCTTGCTGTGAGGCGACAGTGCTAACCACTACACCACCGTGCCGCCCATTTTATCTCTAGGTATCAAATTAGATGACAAAACTATAAGACAGCCATCCATCCATTCATTATCCGTAACCGCTTATCCTGTACTGGGTCGTGGGCAAGCTGGAGCTTATCCCAGCTGACTATGGGTGGGGTACACCCTGGACAAGTTACCAGATCATCACAGGGCTGACGCATAGACACAAACAACCACTCATGGTCAATTTAGAGTCACCAGTTAACCTAACCTGCATGTCTTTGGACTGTGGGGGAAACCAGAGCACCCGGAGGAAACCCACGCGGACACGGGGAGAACATGCAAACTCCACACAGAAAGGCCCTCGCCGGCCGCTGGGCTCAAACCCAGAACCTTCTTGCTGTGAGGCGACAGTGCTAACCACTACACCATCGTGCCACCTGGTGATCTTATTGTTTCTCAGCAATTTCTTTCAATTATTGAACCTGCTCTCTGAAATATGTCACAACTTACATTCTGCATTTTAGAATATTCAAAGAGGAAAATAGTTCAGTTATACTATAACTTTTATTGAGGGTCCTTGGGTTGGTGAAAAGCGTTATATAAATTAAACGTGTTGTTGTTGTCATACCGCCAAGAAATATTTTCAACAGAATCAGATGTTTTAACTGTCTTGCATTCCGGTATTTGTCAGAACTACTGCTGGTGCCCATGGCCTGTCAGAAGGTTGTAACTGTGAGCAGGCTTTCACCAGTGTGTGAATGGGAGCAGTGAAACAGCTGCATCACAAGTAGAAGTATTATTGTCGAAGAGCAGAGAAAGTGTACGTTCCCCATAACCACCCTCCACACCCTCACTGCTACATTCTTGTAGTTTGCTAACCTCAGCTCAACCTCATTCCCCTTGTGGACAGGCTCCTTGTCTCAAGACATGATGGTACCACCATGATATCTAACCTTATTTCAAATGTCAACTACAGTAATAGATTGGGAATTGGGAATTTTCTAACCACCATCTTTTTATCTTGTGAGTCAAGATTGCGGTCAGACTAATTAGCCATGCATGAAGAATAATTTATTTCTGCCAGGAGCAATCGTGACATGAGTTCATTGCCCCTTGCCAGCTTGTCACTAAGCTTCTTGTTTTGTATTACTGAAGATTTGGGTAAAACTCCTCAGGCTCACAGGGAGCCCACACAGTCTTTGTTCTAATCTAATATTGTGTTCTTGGTTTGTGTCTTCAAACAAATATTGGTACTCTATGTAGTTGAGTTGATACCTTAATACTGGCTTACTTTTTCTTTTCCACCAATGGTCCCCTGTTTCCTGAAGACCTTATATTGCTAGATGAGTCATTGAGGATGGCATGCCAGAATGAGATTGCTTGGCTGGGCGATGCCATACTTTTTTTTTTTAAATAGTGCTGCTTTCCAAGGGTGAAAATCAATCAAACAAGGTCTACTTGTGTGCCTGATCCTTATGGTGAGAGGAACTTTTGGTTTGTCCCCACTTGAGGGACCATTAAAAGTTCTATATAGAAAGGTACAACAGCTGGTTTCTCGGTCAGAAAGGGTTCAAAGTCTTTTAGAAAGCTAAGAAGCAGTTTTAAACCAAAAGTGTGAGTCATCAGAAATTATGGAATAAGGTCCATTGTTCTCCATGATCCATGATGACAGGAAGAAGATACAGCCAGGGATGTTCCTGATCCAGGATGATGCGTGCTTTGACTGGATACATTTTACCAAATCTTCTTTTCAATCAAAACCACCTTCCCCTTCATCATGACATTTCTATTCATGCACACCTGTCCTAGGCCTGTTTTCACAATGCGGTCAATGTGTATTATTATTATTTTTTAAAAGCACACTGTACAAAGGCACCCATGCATAAATACATATAGCACATACACATTTAAAGCCACACTCTTGGAGGTGAGCAAAATTTCAGCAAGCTGACTCTTAATGAGAGTCAAACTAACCAATCAGAGCTCTTTGTTCTCCTTGGCGAGACATTCTGACTGATTTAAAAACCTACGCCTGATTAAGCAATCCACTCTTCACCGCTGAGAGACACGCAGAGAGAGAGAGAGAGACATGCACAGGGGGGCTCTTCACTCTTCACTCAGAATCACTGTTCCCCTGCAGAGCTGAAAAGGTTCTGTATTTCCTAATCATATCCAAACACAAGTGCTATTAAAAACGAGGTCAAGTTATTTTAAGGGGTTAGTCTTGACTATGAATTAAATATCCAGGAGAACAATCATCATCCTCTCGTGTGTACTAATTTCTGCTTGGCTTGGAGGATGCTTGGAACGTGAGTAAAGAAGCACCGGCCAACTTGGAAGATATTACTTTCAAGATTCAAAAGAGATTTGTCGTCGATGTCCATATACAAGTACACCGTGCATTGAAATACCGTTTCCCTTAGGCTGTCGTGGCACATTTATAGAGAAAATAGATGATAAAATAAGGTATAAATCTAAATAGACATTTATATCATCATCATCATCATCTCTAGCCGCTTTATCCTGTTCTACAGGGTCGCAGACAAGCTGGAGCCTATCCCAGCTGACTACGGGCGAAAGGCGGGGTACACCCTGGACAAGTCGCCAGGTCATCACAGGGCTGACACATAGACACAGACAACCATTCACACTCACATTCACACCTACGGTCAATTTAGAGTCACCAGTTAACCTAACCTGCATGTCTTTGGACTGTGGGGGAAACCGGAGCACCCGGAGGAAACCCACGCGGACACGGGGAGAACATGCAAACTCCGCACAGAAAGGCCCTCGCCGGCCACGGGGCTCGAACCCGGACCTTCTTGCTGTGAGGCGACAGTGCTAACCACTACACCACCGTGCCACCCCAGACATTTATATATGGATAGCAAATAACCATCTAACCACTTGGCTATCCAAGTACAATAAACAACAAATGACAAGACAAAAACAGGCACAGGTTCACATGAAAAATACTAGTAGAGGATGTGTGCCTTTGTGGTCAAATGAGTAACTATTTTCTCTTTTCAGACTAACAAAATCTGTCTGCTGGGAAACGTGCATGACGTTTACAAGAAACAAGAACGCCATTTACTAAAGTTGAACTGGTGTGCAAAGTGTAAGGAATTATGGAAACAGATACGATTAGCTCTTCACCAAACTGTTGTCTGATGGCAATTTCTTTGAGCTTAGACAAAATTCTTTCATCTCAGAACCTTTCTCAGTCTTCCTACTTCCTTTTGAGTCACCCCCATTACAGCTCTAGTCTTTTTTTTTTACTTCAACACATATATTCAGGATAATAAATCTTCCATCTGTGGATTCGGAACTTTCAGCCCATATCTTTGACTAGCGTGCGAACAACACACTAATACTTCGGCAAGCAGAAAAGTCCTGAACAGCTTCATTAAGTGACTTGCATTTCTATACTGCCCCCTACTGATGATGTGCTGCAGTACAGTTGTGATGTCCTTGCAGAGCTACTCCATTCACTTTCAAAGCTCTAGGTTTTCCACAGATTATACATCTTTCTTAGGGGGAAAAGTTAAACAGAGGCCTAAACAGTTCCCTGGTTGTCTTTTATGTCAAAGTCCTTCCCGCACCATTCATGGCACGTTTGGCAGCGCCGATCTCCGTTTCGTAGCCCTCGGCCTCTCGCCTATATTACATACAGTAGCTAGGGTTACAATCCTCTGGTGACCGCAAGAGTTTGACTCCCCACTCACATCTGTATTGCAGCGTGCCTTGCCAGATGGCAGTAGGCACCATTTTTATGATGGTCTTTGGTATGACCCGACCATGAGTAGAACTCACGATCGATAAGCGGACATGCTAACCACTAGGCCACTCGCCGGTTAATGTTATACGTAGAACCTGACAAAGCTTTCTTCCTTATTACAGAGGGTTAAGTTACAAAACAAACAAAAATAATCATTACATAAACGTTACAGAAAATAAATATACCATGTTTACATGTTCTCCCCGTGTCTGTGTGGGTTTCCTCCGGGTGCTCCGGTTTCCTCCAAAGTCATGCAGTTAGGTTAACATGGGAAGGCCTTGGGCTGAAGTGCCCAAGAGTGGCGGCGGTGCACATGTACCGTACGCAGCGGTTTTGCTCTCCTATGATGAACTAAATTTCATTGTACCTTTGTGCAGTGACAATAAGGGCATTCTATTCTACATAGACAGCTAAAAATGTGTGTAAATATCTCATCGCATTATCTCTAGCCGCTTTATCCTGTTCTACAGGGTCGCAGGCAAGCTGGAGCCTATCCCAGCTGACTACGGGCGAAAGGCGGGGTACACCCTGGACAAGTCGCCAGGTCATCACAGGGCTGACACACAGACACAGACAACCATTCACACTCACATTCACACCTACGGTCAATTTAGAGTCACCAGTTAACCTAACCTGCATGTCTTTGGACTGTGGGGGAAACCGGAGCACCCGGAGGAAACCCACGTGGACACGGGGAGAACATGCAAACTCCACACAGAAAGGCCCTCGCCGGCCACGGGGCTCGAACCCGGACCTTCTTGCTGTGAGGCGACAGCGCTAACCACTACACCACCGTGCCGCCCGTGTGTAAATATATAAAAGTTAAATCAAAACAGCAATGTCAAAGTGATATGCCAGTAAAAGTATATATAAAAAAATGTAAATAAAAATAAAAGCTACTAATAAGCTAAAGTGGAAAAAATGTGATGGTTTTTAAAACCAGTTCAGTGGAACCTGACAAATGTTTGATGGTACGGAGTTCTAGTTTAAAAACAAAGCACTCCGTCACTACTCTTTCAATTTAATATATGGAATAAGGAGAAAACAAGCACCAGAAGGTCTTTAGCCATGAGCCAACATAGTTATCAAAGATATGGTTGAACCCATTTAAATAACAGAAAACCGTTCCCTAATAAAAGAACCCTTGAGGAACTGGTTTTCCTTAAAAGTGTATTTAAATCTTACACTAATACAAAGTATATGTCTATAACCTGACTTAATCCTATTTTAAAGATTTATATTATAATGATTTAAATGATGACACAGAAACCAAATGATCCTTTCAGACATGAATTGTATTGACCTGGGATTTTATCAAAGACAGAACAGACTTAGTTACAACAGTGATTAAGTTACAGTCAGTGACTCCATGTACATCCAAACCCTATCCGAGCAAAAACGTACGTACATTTAAAGGTCAGCACTTACAAATCAAACAGACACACTTACATACACTACAAATACAGTAGATATGACAGTTTGTAAAACTAAAACACATGGGTGCACAAGTATTTGTACCAGTAGTAATGATGTTTAATGTAAAGACGCTTTCTTCATGTTTCTGCTGCTCGAGCTTTCACTGTTTAAATTTAACAGCAACACTTTTCACTTTGGACATCGACCATTAAAGAGAACTGACATCAAGGTTTGCTTCAAGTTTAATTTAAGAGCATGTTGGTCCCGGTTCAGTCAACAAGAAATCATGTTCATACACATTCAAAAAGTTTTAATAAGACTTCACTGTGTGTTTGCCAGTTTTACAGCGTTTACACCACCAAAGCCCAACTTTGGTTTTTGCACCAGCCAGCGATGAGCATGTGACCTAAATTCATATGAGAACTGTTGGCAGTGCGAAAGAGCAGGGCACTTTCAGGAGGTATGCTGATCAGCTTTCTTCTCTGTCAGTCAAAGAAAAAAAAAAAAAAAAACCAAAAACCCACCACACACACGCACGGAAACTAGCAAACTTTCAGGAAACAAAACTGCCAGCAAAGAATGCCAGGTTTCTTCTGTTGTGCAAATAATACTCGCAGTTTCTGAGTCACATGATGCACTTAAGTCAGTAAAGCCCATCATCCAGAGATCCTTTAACTTGCCAGATCCTCACAGTTCGATCTCTGCAAGAACCCAAAATCAAAAACAATATTTAGTGTATTTAGTTTTCAAAGTGTAGGTGTGTGTTAGGTACGGAAGCCGCGAGAGGCCCTTCATATAATCTTTTTTTATTCACCTTGTTATCCCGAGATAACGACATAATTAATTCAGGATCTCAAGAAAACAAAATTATTCCGTGATCTTGAGAAAACAAAATTATTTCATGATCTCAGCTGGATCACTGTATCTCCTTTGGTAGAGACGAAGCCGGGTCAGTCTTCTGCGAAGGTGCCGCGGACTAATTTTGAAATGATCCCTTATTAAAAGACTTAATGCAATCTCTCCCTGTGTCAACCCCTGATCAAAATATTGCCTTATTAGGTGATCGATTACTCCAGACATTCTAATGACCAAAGTTGCGTCTATACAGAATGAGAAATAGCCCCAAAGTCAGCACATCACAAGTCTCTTGGCGCACCTGAATGAACCATTTCTCAGCTGTTTACTCGAGATCATGAAATCATTGTTTTGTTTTCTCGAGATAACGGAATAATTGTTTTGTTTTCTCGAGATCTCGAAATAACGGTTTTGTTTTCTTGAGAGCTCGAATTAGTTGTGTTGTTTTCTCGAGATCCTGAATTAATTATGTCGTTATCTCAGGATAATAAAGGTGAATAAAAAAAAAGGATTATATGAAGGGCCTCTCTCGGCTTCCGTAGTTAGGGCTGGTAAACTGAATTCATAAAATATTAATAATATAAACAACTTAAATGATGGAATATTTAAATGAATTATTAAAAGACATTGTGTGTTATTTTATACATCCACACGCAGAGACTGAACATAAGCAGTAATGCTACACTATGTGCAGACAGGGCATGTGGGTATAAGAAAACAATGAAGGATGAGGTGTGATGTGGATCAACTTGAGTTACAGTTACCACCCTGAAGTTGATTATTTTTCCAAGAAGAGCATGTCGTAAAGTGTTTTTCCTCCTCTTATACCACAGCAATTTGACAACAATTACAATTTCTAAATTTATTAACGAATAACATTTTATACTTACATGTAATGTTGTGGAACATCTGTGAAACTAGCTGTTTCTTACACTACTGCCTCATAACACCCTTCCCAGGACCTTCCGTAGTACAACAATCACTGCACACTTATACTATATACAGTGGTGCTTGAAAGTTTGTGAACCCTTTAGAATTTTCTGTATTTCTGCATAAATGTGACCTAAAACATCATCAGATTTTCACACAAGTCCTAAAAGTAGATAAAGAGAACCCAGTTAAACAAATGAGACAAAAATATTATACTTGGTCATTTATTTATTGAGGAAAATGATCCAATATTACATATCTGTGAGTGGCAAAAGTATGTGAACCTCTAGGATTAGCAGTTAATTTGAAGGTGAAATTCGAGTCAGGTGTTTTCAATCAATGGGACGACAATCAGGTGTGAGTGGGCACCCTGTTTTATTTAAAGAACAGGGATCTATCAAAGTCTGATCTTCACAACACGTTTGTGGAAGTGTATCATGGCACGAACAAAGGAGATTTCTGAGGACCTCAGAAAAAGCGTTGTTGACGCTCATCAGGCTGGAAAAGGTTACAAAACCATCTCTAAAGAGTTTGGACTCCACCAATCCACAGTCAGACAGATTGTGTACAAATGGAGGAAATTCAAGACCATTGTTACCCTCCCCAGGAGTGGTCGACCAACAAAGATCACTCCAAGAGCAAGGCATGTAATAGACAGCGAGGTCACAAAGGACCCCAGGGTAACTTCTAAGCAACTGAAGGCCTCTCTCACCATTGGCTAATGTTAATGCTCATGAGTCCACCATCAGGAGAACACTGAACAATAATGGTGTGCATGGCAGGGTTGCAAGGGGAAAGCCACTGCTCTCCAAAAAGAACATTGCTGCTCGTCTGCAGTTTGCTAAAGATCACGTGGACAAGCCAGAAGGCTATTGGAAAAATGTTTTGTGGATGGATGAGACCAAAATAGAACTTTCTGGTTTAAATGAGAAGCGTTATGTTTGGAGGAAGGAAAACACTGCATTCCAGCATAAGAACCTTATTCCATCTGTGAAACATGGTGGCGGTAGTACCATGGTTTGGGCCTGTTTTGCTGCATCTGGGCCAGGACGGCTTGCCATCACTGATGGAAGAATGAATTCTGAATTATACCAGCGGATTCTAAAGGAAAACGTCAGGACATCTGTTCATGAACTAAGGCCCTGTCCACACGGCAACGGATTCAGGTGACTCCGATACAATTGCTTATCGTTTAGGCCTGGCGTCCACACGGCACCGGCGTTTTGGGTGCCCAAAACGCAATCTTTTTGAGAACGGGTTCCAGAGTGGAAAGATCTGGCAACGTTGCCGTTGTGAAGTCGTCTGGATGAGTAGAACGGATTTGTTTACGATGACATCACAACCACATGACTGAGTGCTTCACACCGGGTAGAAGTGTAACGAATATCACCAGGAAAAAGCCTTACAGAGCACTAGTGAGAGTGAAACACGAGCTTGGATATTATTATTATTATGTTCAGTGTTAGTTCACAGTAGTAATGCAAGAAGCAGAATAGTGACAGTAATAGTGAAGCAAAAACATGCAATTGTACAAACACTGCAGCTCTACAGCAAAATATTCATTTATGAAATGGTCTGATTCTTAACACCAGTAGTGCTAATGATCTCATTGCGATGCGATGCGAGTTGTCAACAAATCCTATAACTTGGTTCATGAAACGCGCTTACAAAATATTTTCACTGTGAATATTTATTGTGTAATGGTGCAAAGTGAGAGAGAGAGAGAGACTCTGCCCTTAGGGCAGAATCAATCCCGCCAGCAAAAATAGGGAAAAAAAAGGAGCGATCTCACCTCTTCAGATGTGGGTTTAAGTCCAACAATACATTCCTCAAAAAGTGCGTAGAGGAGCAAATTAATCCATCAACGTGTAACATTCAATTTATTCCGGACCATTAAAGACGCCGCCTTCCGCGTAGAATCATATGTCATCCTCGCCGCCATATTGGAGAGGTCAAAGCGGAGAATAAAGATTCATGTGCTGCCTTTAACTGTACCAACAGGTTTACCGTCCAAACGAGATCACATGGGATTACCTTTCACAGGTGAGAAACAACAAATTAATCCATCAATCTGTAGTATTCAATTTATTCCGGACCATTAAAGACGCCGCCTTCCGCGTAGAATCATACGTCATCCTCGCCGCCATATTGGAGAGGTCAAAGCGGAGAATAAAGATTAGCTGCGTTTAACTGTACCAACAGGTTTGCCGTCCAAACAAGATCACATGGGATTACCTTTCACAGGTGAGACTGGAAAAATACTTTTCATTGTATTTGGTCATTATAACGTAATTTTACGAACAGATTTTCCTGACTTTGTGGCTAATATGAAGTCTCGCGCATAATAGTTTATGCGCATGCGTCCTTACTTCTATTGTTCTGGTGTCTCCGAAGGGACCGTCTTACAGCGCCCCTAGAGGTGTGGCATGTGTATTGCATCATTTTCAGCAAGCGTTGCGTTGCCATATGGACCTGATATTTTACTGATCGTTGCCCATTTGGACGTGATATATTTTTAAATAACATCTCGTTGCCGTTGTCGTGTGGATGTAGCCTAAATCTCAAGAGAAGGTGGGTCATGCAGCAAGACAACGACCCTAAGCACACAAGTCGTTCGACCAAAGAATGGTTAAAGAAGAATAAAGTTAATGTTTTGGAATGGCCAAGTCAAAGTCCTGACCTTAATCCAATCGAAATGTTGTGGAAGGACCTGAAGCGAGCAGTTCATGTGAGTAAACCCACCAACATCCCAGAGTTGAAGCTGTTCTGTATGGAGGAATGGGCTAAAATTCCTTCAAGCCGGTGTGCAGGACTGATCAACAGTTACCGCAAATGTTTAGTTGCAGTTATTGCTGCCCAAGGGGGTCACAGCAGATACTGAAAGCACAGGTTCATATACTTTTGCCACTCACAGATATGTAATATTGGATCATTTTCCTCAATAAATAAATGAACAAGTATAATATTTTTGTCTCATTTGTTTAACTGGGTTCTCTTTATCTACTTTTAGGACTTGTGTGAAAATCTGATGATGTTTTAGGTCATATTTATGCAGAAATATAGACAATTCTAAAGGGTTCACAAACTTTCAAGCACCACTGTAATTAAAGCATCATCATATTGACTACCAATTTCATGATAGTGCAGTCTACGGTTTATAAAACACATTTTCATTTGCACTACATTCTTCCATCCAGTGCTCTTCTGTTGTCATGTCTAATCAGTGTGACCTGCCCTGTGTATTTACTGTCCTATGTATTTTTTTGTATATTTAGCGTTCCTCTTATACAGTCATGCATTTTCTCTGTGTAGTCCTGTGTACAGTGCTGCTGTAGATACACTCATTCACCAGCCACTTTAGTAGGAACACTCCTACATTGCTGTTTTATGGCGTTCTCTAATCAGCCAATCCTTTGACAGCAGCACAATGCATCAAATCATGCAGATACAAATCAAGAGCTTCAGTGAATGTCCACCTCAAACATCAGAATGGGAAAAATTGTCATCTCAAACTGTGACTTTCACTGTGGCATGGGTGTTGGTTTGAGCCAGATGGACTGGTTTAAGTATTTCAGAAACTGCTGATCTCCTGGGGTTTTCATACACAACAGTCTCTAGAGTTTACACAGACATAATGGTGCGAAAAACAAAAAACACTGAGTGAGTGACAGTTCTGTGGGTGGAAACAAATGCCTTGTTGATAAGAGAGGGTCAGAGGAAAATGGCCAGATTGGTTCGAGCTGCCAGGAAAGATATAGTAACTTATAGCAACTCTGTACAACCGTGGTGAGCAGAAAAGCATCTCAGCATGCAACAGCAGAAAACCACACTGGGTTCTACTCCTGCAGCCAATAACAGGAATCTTAGAATCAAGAACAAGTTCCTCTTAAAGTGGCCAGTGAAAGTATATTACACCATAATCCTGAAGAGACAATATTTTGTTCTAATGTGTACACGTTATACAAGCAACAACAATAAAACCCACTGATAACTGAATCATCATTACAGAATTACATTAGAGCAGCTATAAACAGTAGCTCCCTGTAATTTTATCAGAAACCTCACGACGGACAAATATAAACAAATCCAAAAGAAAAATTAATTCTTGTAACTGATATTTAGCTAATTGAGTCGTCAAAATCTTATTAAAATCACTTGGTTCCCCCCTTTAATTTTTCACTGGTCTGTGTGATTTTTTTTTTTTTGCACCATCCTGTGTAATCATGAGTATATCAAAATCAAAGCATTTTTTTGTTTAGTTTTATAGCAGTTACTCAGTAATATAATTTAATACTTTTTAAGGTGAATAATGAAATAATACACAGATACTAGAATGACTGAATATATTAATAGGCCAAATAACAAGCCAGTAGGTCATATGATGAAGGCACATGTACTGGGTCACCTTTGTCTTATTTAAATTCATCCTACAAGGAATTTTATAAGTTATCAACAGTCAGATAATGAGCATCGACAATGAAAGTCAGTAACAGCTTTAAATGAAAGTGGTATAATTTAATCTGAGGCAGATATTCAAGGTAGAAATTCTCTTTATATCATAATGAATAAATAAAATGCTCTGACAGTAAAAAGAAAAAAAAAATTCGTTCTTTGTGGCAGTCACAGGGCTGTAAAAACAAAACCCCGTTTTTCTGTAATGTCAGTGTGATTTAGGGCACAATCAGATGACGCCTCCCAAAGTTTAAAGGTGCACGTGTGTGTGTGTGTGTGTGGTTGAGGACTCACTCTGAGGCAGTGAACAGATGAGTGCTGTTGGTGGAGATGCCATTGATGGCACAGTCGTGTCCTCTCAGTTCCCCCAGGGGTCTGAGTGTGTCCGAGTGCCACAGCTTCAGGAGCCCTCCTCTGCACACGCTCAGTAAAATCCTGGAATCCGGCACAACCGCCAGAGCGCTCACCCAATCAGAGTGCGCCCTGTCGACCTGCTGCTCACGGCAAAACACACACACACTTTGTTTAAAGTTACACTATTTCACAGAATGACCTATTAAAGTCTCTTCCTACATCCCATTACAAGTTAATAGGTAATAAATTTATCAAAACATCCATCAGCAAACACCTCACTTGCAAAGATAAACTGTGATGCTTCTTCAGTTTTGTCAGGAATTTGGAAAGAACTGCATGAGTGACTAGACCACTGCAGTAACCCTTAAAGGAGATACGCAGAGCCATGGCCTCACTTTTTGTTTATAAATGCCTTGAGACCTCAAGAATGGCACAGGAATAGTTTTAAGCGTTAACAACAAATCTAATATAGTAATTTTTATGATTAAAGTGATTCATATACAGTAGGTAGTGGTCTGAGTGAATGACCTTGACGTCTGTAATGTCACAGCAGGAAGTCTATCGGTCTCATCGCCATTTCCGCTATACTAAAACTCAGAGCTGACTGCAACTCCGATCCTCCATTTTGAGCTCATTTATCGCCATGCCATGTAGATGTGTTGCTGGCAGGTGCAGCAACACGACAGAAGGTGGATTTACGTTGCATTCATGGCCCAAGAATGTTCAAACTGCAAAGATTTGGACGCGTTTTGTGAGAAGTTCACGGGCACATTGGGCGCCTACGAAGTGGTCTCTCCTCTGCTCTGTACATTTTACTGAAGACTCGTACAAGACCTCTGATGTGTTGAGGAGTGTTGGCTATAAGCCTGTATTGAAAGAGGGTGCAGTACCAACAATTAAAGGAAAAGAAAATTTATTTATTTATAAAAAGGAAAGCAAGTTCAGTTGCATCAGTTCTTCTGGAGCGTGAGCCGAGGGTTGTTGCTAAAACCCGGGACGGAACGGGACATATCGCTTGGGCAGTAACCTCCCCGTGGTTGTTGCTAAAACCAGTGATGTCCCATCCCGGGTTTTAGTAATTGCCTGAGCCGAGCAGTAATGGCGGAGTACTCAGTATGGAGAATGAGTGGACCAGCAGTCTGATTTTCTCTGCTGGATATCGCTGCCATCTCACCCTTACGTGGAAGAAGTGAATGAATGGAGAACTGAACGAACAACTGAAAGTCAGATTGTTTCAAAACAATCGGCCACAAGATCAGCCTTCAAGAAGCAAGAACACAGACAGGTAAGCTCCGACTCTCATTGGGATACAAAACAACAAAAACACATTGTTTACCTGCATTTAGATTAATACAGTAAACCTCGCATATAACAGACCACTTGGGACCAGCCATTTTTGTCCATTATATGCGAAGTCTGTTGTATGCGTATACCGTACTTTGTTATACGCATATAGCAGACTTCTGTTCGTTATACACCCAGTCACCTTGACTCGACCCATCCATGTTGGCGGCAACTAACAGGGTAATCCTGGTCTTTTTCTGCTTACCCCCATGAACTGTTTCCCCTATAAAGCCCAGGGCATTCTCTGGTAACATCATATAAAACAGACCAGTCTCATCGGCGTTATAAATATCTTCTGCTTTGTAACACTTCAAGATATCGGCTAACTTCCCTGTCTGCCAGTCAGTAACAACATCTTGATCCACAGAACCAGCTTCCCCACACTTAAGCACCTTTCCAATGCCCCATCTTCTCTTGAAACGATCGACCCAGCCCCCAGATATGGTGGTATCCTCATGTCCAAGCTGGTGAGCAAAATACTCAGCCTTCAGCTGAAGCATTTCTGTATCAATTCTTATGTCCGGCAAGGCTGCCTTTTGGCGGAACCACACTAAAAGTGCCGCATCCACATCTTCGTAACTGACTTTCCGAACACGCTTGACGCCGCCTGCATCCTTGGCCACTTTATCAGGGTTTTCAATAATAGAAACGATCTCAACTTTCTTTCTCAGAATGTCAGATAATGTTTGTTTTTTTATATCAAATTTGGCAGCTAGTTCTACTTTTATCCATTCTGGATGACTCTCGGCAAACTTGACAATATCGTATTTCTCTTTGCATGTCCATTGCTTACGCTTATTCGACGCCATTCCGCTCCAACCAACATTCAAAATCAAAATGGTTTTACACATGTTCCCAAACCAGGCAGTGCAGGAAAAGGAAGGGGACTTTACTACAAAAGCGCGGCAAAACTATCCGAGTGCTGATTGGATGGTGTCGGGGAAACAGGCTGCATAACGTCACTTTGATCGATATCGCTGATTGGCAACCAGACTTATGCTGCGCTACATCACGCTGTGCTACATCACGCTGTGCATTGTGTGTTAAAAACTCTTCGTGGGGGAAATGGCATTGGTGTCTGTTGTATGCGAGGCTATTTTAATGGAAATGTACTAGACTGGGACCAGAGATTTTGGTACGTTATATGCGATTGTCCGGTATATAAAGGTCAGTATATGCGATGAAATTTAAAGGAGTTATAGTTAGACGGGACTGGGACCACAAGAATCAGTACGGTGTAGGCAAATATCCGGTTTATCCGAGGCCGTTGTATGCGATGTTTACTTGTATTGTGTGTTTAAGTTACCGGAATAAGATTATTTAATTTGCTTCAGAATGTGATTGTCTCAGTTCATCTGATTATTTAATTAGCCTTTTACGCTTTAATCAGTGAAAATGCATGCATGTACATGTCTGTTGCATAAGTTAACACACCTATCCTGTTTTAATGAGAGTCAACCCACAATCAATGAAGTCAAATCAGTCTTAGTTGAGCAAGTCGGTAACGCTATTTCTGACTTTCACCATCAATTTTTATTTATATGACTTTGATCTATAGCTGTAAAAGGCCTCGGCCTTAAAACCGGTTACCGCTGTGACGTCATGCACTCAGGGCTGGCTGGCTGGCAGCTCAAATGCCAACTTTGCAGTCGATTTTAACTCTCAAAAATATATATTTAAAATTCCCATTTATGCAGCATACAAGAGTCAGGGATGGAGATACTATCCACTCAGAAATTTATTTAAAAATAAAAGGTTCTGCGTATCTCCTTTAAACTCCCAGCACCTGACTGTGAGCCAAGACTTGCCTTCTTTACTGAGTTACACACATTTCCTTTCAGTTTTACAGCAGTTACTAAATTAAATACTTTAAGGTGAAGGAGTTGAATATATATATTTAATAGGATCAATGACATACAGACTTTGTTGAGCACTACACCTGTTATGTGACCAAATTGCCCATTTAAACATGGGCTAACCGCTTAATCATGAAAGCTGATGAAGCATGTGAACATCTTGGCATGCAGATATGGACCTAATGGTAGCGAAGCAGCTTTGGGACCAAAAGGTCACCAGTTCAATTCCCTGGACCAGCAAGAATGGTTAAAGTGCCCTTGAGCAACCCCCAACTGCTGCTCTGGGTATGTTTATTTTGCTCTGGATAAGAGCATCTGCTAAATACCAATAACGTAGATATGTACAAAGGAACGGGAAAAATCGTGTGAAATTTGGTTGAGACTTGATCAAAGCTTGACATTCATTCTGTGAGGAAAATCACACTTGGCTAGCAAGGACACCTTTAGGCAGGAAGATAGCTTATGCAAGTAAATATAAAAACATTTCTCATGTTCAGACTGTATTTAGTATGGCAGGGCAGTACGTGAATTCAAATGTAGTCCCCCTCCCCCAATACCTGTTTGAGCTGCTTGCTAGACAGATCCCATCTCCTGATGCAGTGGTCTCTGGCTGCACTGTACACCGAGTCTCCCAGAATGCTCAGGGCCTCCAGGCCATCCTGATGGGCTGGCTCAAAGTTATGAGTAGAAGGAATGCTTCCTTGAGCTCCTTCCAACATGTCAAACATCTGGGGGGAAAAAAGGACAGACACACACACACACACACACACACACACACACACACACACACGTCTGTGTGGCTGGGGAGCAGTAATTG